>NC_049201.1:76332287-76409787 GCF_013347855.1 Anguilla anguilla | reverse complement strand
GCTCGCTCGCTCGCCCGCCCGTAATCGAACGGGCGCAGATAAATCAGAGCAGCCATCGTTGTGGCCGCTTCGTCGGGGGGAGAGGGCAGGGGGGGGGACAGGCCAGTCAAGAGGAGGGAGGGAGGGAAAGAGGGAGGGAGGGAGGGAGGGGTGGGGGGGAGGTCCCTCTTTTTGAATGTGATACGCTGGCGGGGTTCTACTCTTACAGCCGCGTACAAACATAGTATCTGTCGCGGGGCAGGAAGGGCCTATCTGTCCAGATGAAGACGGACGGCTTCGGGGATGTTCGTCTCGAGCGGCACGCACTAGGAGACACACTCTGAGGCTGACAGAACCACTGAGAGGTAAATGGTGGACACTGTGAAACGCACTCCGTGGCTGATAAGAGTGAAAACCTTTTTCTATCGCTTCCTTTTACACATTAAACATAAATAAATAAAAGAAATTCCCAAAGCTAAACCTGCTCAAGACACTCGGACACAAACCAAATAAAACCACTGAAGACTCTTTCTCTGACCCATAAAATGCTCTTGTCTCGTACCTGCAAGCATGCTTCATTCACCTGTGCACCTTCTGTCACCTGTACCACCTTCCTTTACCTGCCTGTGCCACCTTCCCAAATCTTAACACATTTACTTACCTGGGACACATCTGTTTACCCACAGCACTATCCTTAATCCGCCTGTGCCACCTTCGCTTACCTGTAACACCTTCCGCTGTCTGCCACCTTCCGTTACTCTATCGCAACCTGCTTTATCTGTGACACCTTCTGCTACCTGCACTGCCTTCCCTTACCTGTGAAACTTTGACATACCTCTTTCGCACATTCTCTTTCTGCCTCCACTCTTTCTATAATGATACCTCTGACCTGTTCTGTACTTACCTGTACACTAACTCCATATTCCTCACCTGTAGTCTCACCTGTACACTAACGCAATACCCCTCACCTGTAGTCCCACCTGTACACTAACTCCACATTCCTTGCTTGTACACTAACTCCATATTCCTCACCTGTAGTCTCACCTGTACACTAACGCAATACCCCTCACCTGTAGTCCCACCTGTACACCAACTCCACATTCCTTGCTTGTACACTAACTCCATATTCCTCACCTGCGCCATGCTCACCTGTGCACTGACTCCACACCCCTCACCTGTGCACTGAATTCATACCCCTCACCTGCACTGTGCGCACCTGTGCACTGACCCCTCACCTGTGCTCACCTGTGCACTGACTCCACAGCCCTCACCTGTGCACTGACTCCACACCCCTCACCTGTGCTCACCTGTGGGCGGGTTGGGGCCTTGCCTCTTCCCCTCCCCCTCGACGCGGGCGCTGAGGGCGCGGGAGAAGTGCTCGTCCACCACGGCGCCGATGTCGCCGCGGTAATAGGTGAACAGGACGCAGCGGGCGTTCAGGTACTCCGCCTCGGGGGCGTCCTGCTTCTCCCTCGGCCCGTCCTCCGCCCGGCGCCCGGCCTGGGGGTACGGCGCCCCCGCGCCGGCCGCTCCTGGAACACCATCCTCCGCCCCTTTCTGCATCCTCCCGGTCTCCCCGGAAACCTTACCGCAGGGCGATGAACTCCTCAGACCGACTGGTGCCTGCGCAGAAGTGATTGAAAGTCACTGGCGGAGAAGGCTCCTTTTTTTACAGTGAAGTGCTTTCACCGTACTGTCAGTTACATATGCATACGTTTAATTGGTTGGCACCAGACGCTGTTTTAGCCCCTCCGTCTCCACTCTTCTCGTCAGTTGCTGTAACTGAACTGAGGGGAACAGGTTTCCCTTAACCCAGGGACACCGCCTGCTAAAGACCAGCCGAGACCAAAACTGCGACGGAATGCAAGCTTTGCACCTGTTCAATGACTTCTTGTAACAACTGTTAAAAAACTAAAACAAAGCCGTAAAGAAATGCGATTCGTTTAAACTTTGTTATCGACGAAGCTGATGCATGTTTTACCACGCAACGCAACAACAACAACAAAAAAACTTATCTCGCTTCACTGTCAACGCTCGATCCTATTAAACAAACATACAAATCCGTCTTTCGTCATAAACGCAATACTTGATATTTATACAAATTATATAGTTCTTTTTTTTGTTGTTAAACAGTCTTTACCTGTAAACTGTTGAAACTGAAAGCAGAGGCGGCAGTGTCGTACGGTGCGCAACGTCCATAGGGTGGGCACATAACATCCAGGCAACTCATTGTAATCTGTGGGTTATTCCTGCAGATTCAGGAGACGGGACGGCTGCGCTGTCCTGCGGGGTTCGCCGCTCCGAGAGCGAGACGGCATTCCGCTGAACGCTGCAGCGCGAGAGAGCGAGCGGCGGTCACTGCGTGCACGCGCGGTTCGACATCGCCACAACCACAACTGTCCGCTGTCTGCGGGGGTTAGGCTGGAGACCGAGCGCGAGGCTGTTCTTTACAGCTAGACCCCGCCCAATCGTTTACTGTGACCACCCCTTCAGAAAAAAAAGCTAATTGAAAATATAAGTCAGATAACTACACGAGGACATAAATCACCTATCCGGTTTCCAAGTGAATTAAACGGTGATGTTAACCAAATGATAAATAGTTTTTTTTCTTTAATTTACTTTCAGCTGAAGGCAGCGGAATTTTGGAACTTTGGCACTTAACTTTCCCCAGTTATGTGTGCGATGTAAATCTTAAAAAGATTAACGTGGCACACGGCTACGGATTACTTTAATGGTTTGCCAGTTTGTTTTGAGTGACACCACCATTGTTCCTTCATTCATATTGCATGTCTCCTTATGTCTCTGTAGTTTATCTGCTCAAAGGGCCAGCTTTCATTCTCCTGTGTATATGTATGTTGTTTAAGGAAGTGAGGTGTTGAACTGTTGCCACAGTGAAGCATTTGACACACAAGAAGGATGAATTCCTACAGTCCCACATTTTGACACATAGGTGTGAACTATGGTGGTGCTCATGCCGACTTTAACTGTAAAAAGAGAGGGAGAGAAAAGACTCCGATCAATAGCAAACAGTTTGGTGTTATTCCGAAATCAGGGAAAGGGATCACTGACACCACAAAACAGGGCAGGATTCTTCGGGGTGAGATATGATATTCACGAAAACTTTCACGCTGACACACGATACCCTCCAAAGATAATCAGACTTATAGGCTGTGTGGCTGTACCGTTGTCCAAAAAAAAACTGACCTGATTGGGTTGGGAAGGGACGCAATATAAACATGTCACTCTTCATGAAAGGCATTCTAGAACCCTGGGGAGAATTGTGTGGAATATTTGCAGAATTCCTTCCCGGGGTGTCAAGAGGCGGGAGCAGTCTCTGATGCCTCAGTGTTGACTGGTTAGCAGTGATGTCATTTTTTTTTCCTGTTGTTTTTTTTTTTTTTTTTTTTATGCTTAGAGGACAAAATGTCCTGTGACATTTTGAACTGTGATGGATAGGTTAGCAGGGTGGAGGAAAGGTTCGTGCAGAGTAGGACACTGGCTCCATCGTGTATCCGTCTGCTATATTGGACAGGAAGTTACATCACAACAATGAAATATCTCCCAGAATAGCTTGAGCGCTCACTGCATAAACACACCAAACACCCCTTCTATGGCAGTTACATACATAAATACAGTCATATATACTGCATGTACAGTACTTGCATTTTGTCTTCATAATGCAACATGAAAGAGACTTTTGTTTCTGAAAAACTGTGTTATAATTTGGGATCAATTCCATTTCAGTTTGGTCAATTCAGGAAATTAATCAAAATTTAGTTTATGAATTTAATAAGAAATCCCAGCGAAACATCACATGTTTTTAGCAAAATCACAAACTGAGTTTCGATCCAATTCAAAAATTATTGGATTGATACATGCCTGGCCTCCCAGCCCTGTTAGTAAATCCTATAACAGGGGCTCCCGGCCTTATCAGAAAAGGGCTGGTGTGGGTGCAGGTTTTTCTATTAGCCCCGCAGTACGACACCCGATTCAGCTAATTAACTAATCGCAGTCTTTAATCAAGACCTCAACA
The DNA here is from genome assembly GCF_013347855.1 of Anguilla anguilla. Lineage (NCBI taxonomy): Eukaryota > Metazoa > Chordata > Actinopteri > Anguilliformes > Anguillidae > Anguilla > Anguilla anguilla. The sequence goes on along the minus strand of NC_049201.1, from coordinate 76,405,775 downwards.
TGTAGAGTCAGGTCGCTTTACTGCAATGCAAATGCTGCGTAAAAGTTGCGGAAGTCGCTCTGGATGAGAGCATCTGCTAAAGGCCTGCAATGCTTACCGGTGGGGCTAGCGAGAAAAAAAAACAAAAAACAAAAAAAAACCTGCACCCCCCCCCACACCGGGACCTTTTCCGAAAAGATCGGGGGCCCCTGTCCTGCACGATGACAGAGGCTATATTTAGAGAGATTACAGGTGTGTGTGTGTGTGTGCGTGCGTGCGTGTGAGTGTGTGTGTGTGTGTGTGTGCGTGCATGTGTACGTGCGTGTGCGTGTGTGTGTGTATGTGTGTGTGCGTGCGTGCGTGTGTGAGTGTGTGTGCGTGCGTGCGTGCGTGTGTGTGAGAGTGTGTGCGTGTGTGCGCGTGTGTGTGTGTGTGCGTGTGAGTGTGTGTGTGCGTACGTGTGTGCGTGCGTGCGTACGTGTGCGTGTGCGTGCGTGCGCGCGTGCGTGTGTGCGTTCGTGTGTGTGTGCGTGTGTGTGTGCGTGCGTGCGTGTGTGTGCGTGCGTGTGTGCGTGCGTTCGTGTGTGTGTGCGTGTGCGGGTGCGGGTGCGTGTGTGCGTGCGTGTGTGCGTGTGTGTGTGTGTGCGTGCGTGCGTGTGTGAGTGTGTGTGTGCGTGCGTGCATGCGTGCGTGTGAGTGAGTGTGTGTGCGCACAGTCCCGTGTTGTTTATGTTCCGTTGTGTGCGCTGGAGCAGACGCAGGAACCCCATGTCCACCTCCGGGGGCTCTTGCCCATATAAAGGGATCTCGCGGGGCGTGTGATCGTGCAGCGGCTTTGGGGGGGGGGGGGGGGGGGGGGGGGGTGATGCAATGCGGGAAGGATGGGGTTACCGTGTGACAGACAGCTGCTGATGATGGAAGAATGGGGTGGGGGGGTGGGGCGAGTCTGGGGGGGCGGAGGATCTATGGTAGCACATGCTCTGGGAGCATGTAGGATAAATGACCATGACCCCCCTGCCCTCTCTCTCTCTCTCTCTCTCTCTCCCTCTATCCGTCTTTCTCTCACTGTCCCTCTCTCTCTCTTTCTGTCTCTTTCTTTCTCGCTCTCTTCTTCCACCCCCCCCCCCCCCCCCCCTTTCCGTGAACAGATGATCTGGAACAGCTGGCCCCAGATATTTGTCTTGGTAAGAGAACGGAACGTCGTTTTTTTTTGTTTTTTTTGGTAGGCATGTTCATATACATATGTGTATACATTCAATAATATGCCTCGGTGCATGCGTGTGCGTGCGTGTGACTGTGCGTGTGTGCGCGAATGCATGTAGAGGCTGAAAATAAACCGAGGTTACATCATTGCTTGGATTACAACCACCCCCCCCCCCCTTCACACACACACCAATCAGACCCACCACAGCTGAAGTTCTGGAAAAGCAGTATCATCTGCTTCACCCAGCCAAGCCCCGCCCAGCCGGGCTAAGCCCCGCCCCAGACTGACCTTTCACCTTTCACCAACCTGAAGCTTTTGCAAAGCAGAATCACATCCTCCATCCCCCCAGCCCAGCCCCGCCCAGTCCTGGCTTGACCTTTCACCTTTCACCAACCTGGCAAATAGACCCGCGCCTGCCTTCCAAGAAGTATGTAAACAATTACATCATGGGTAAGAATGCTCAGTAGCCTTTATTTTCACGACACATTTTTTCTGCACGGTGTAAACTAACGGATGTAAATTAGTTGCTAGCTAACTCTGGTGCAATTACTTTTTAATTGTGCACTGTCCCTGTAAACAATAAAAATGAATAAATAAATAAATAAACTGCGTTGGTCGCACAAGTTCTAAGGCTCTGTTCCAGTGTGTGGATGGACCCCATGGTTTGGTATCTGTTAAGGCTCTGTTCCAGTGTGTGGATGGACCCCATGGTCTGGTATCTGCTAAGGCTCTGTTCCAGTGTGTGGATGGACCCCATGGTCTAGTATCTGTTAAGACTCTGTTCCAGTGTGTGGATGGGCCCCATGGTCTGGTACCTGTTAAGGCTCTGTTCGAGTGTGTGGATGGACCCCATGGTCTGGTATTGGTTAAGGCTCTGTTCCAGTGTGTGGATGGGCCCCATGGTCTGGTATCTGCTAAGGCTCTGTTCCAGTGTGTGGATGGACCCCATGGTCTGGTATCTGTTAAGACTCTGTTCTAGTGTGTGGATGGGCCCCACGGTCTGGTATCTGTTAAGGCTCTGCTCCAGTGTGTGGATGGACCCCATGGTCTGGTATCTGCTAAGGCTCTGTTCCAGTGTGTGGATGGACCCCATGGTCTGGTATCTGCTAAGGCTCTGTTCCAGTGTGTGGATGGACCCCATGGTCTGGTATCTGCTAAGGCTCTGTTCCAATAATGAGTGCTGATGAATACAATTGGGCATTCCCAATTGGGGAGACAAAATTAGTTTTAAAAAAAACATGAAAATAAAAAATATGCTTTTCCTCAGCACCTCCGTGAACATAAAATAACTGCTGTGTCTCAGTTGGGGGGAGAGGGGGCTGGAGACCTCCAGCTGGCTTTGTGCCCAGGTTGGTCTCATTGTGGACAAACTCTTTTTAGCCTTGACGTCAGCTTAACCTCCGTCCACCCCTTGTCTCACCCCCCCTCCCCTCCCGCCTCCCTCCAGCTGTCCTGGGCCGTCCTCCAGGCCACTCCATCCTCGGCCGTCACCCTGGAGCAGCTTGTCTGCAGTTGGCTGTGGATGCAGAGCGCGGGGTCAGAGGTCACCGGCAGGGAGGTGGGCGGGGCGGGGCGGGCGTGGAGAGGTGATGTCACACCGAGGGCTCTGCTGGCCGTGTGCATGTGAGCTGGGAGCCATCGCTCCCTCCTCACAACCACACACGCACACACACACACACACGCACACACACACACACATACACACATGCATGCATGCACAAACAAGCACACACGCAAACACACATGCACACACACACAAACACAGACGCATGCACACACAAACACGCACACAAACCCACACACGCATGCACACACACACACACGCACACACACATACACACACGCATGCACAAACACGCACACACGCAGACACACATGCACACACACACACACAAACACGCACACACGCACACAAACCCACACACAAACACACACGCATGCACACACACACACACACACGCACACACACACAAATACACATGCATGCACACACACACACATGCACGCATGCTGACACACACACACACTTACATGCACAAGTGCACATACACATGCATGTACGCACACACGCACATGCACACATGCAGGCACACGCACACACACACACTTACATGCACACACACACACACACACACTTTCTCTCACACACACACACACACACTTTACCCAGTCGCTCACACAGTAGTTTGAGAGCGGGTAAAGGAACTCGAAAGCAGAATCGCTCGCAGTTTCGCGCTCCACACAGTGTTTGGGAATGGCGGGTGGGGTAACAGTGTGAGGCTGCAGAGTCCCCCTTCATCACTACGTCTACATGTGAGGTAGTCTCTTCTGAGAGAGGGAACCATAAAAAGAGAGAGAAAGAGGGGGACAAGAGAGTGAAAACAGTGTGAGATATGAAATGATACACAAGGTAACAAGAGAAAGAAAGAGAGAGGGAGAGAGAGAGAAAGAAAGAGAAAGGAAGAGAGAGAGAGAGAGAGAGATAAAGAGAGGGAGAGAGAGAGAGAGAGATGCAACGCGCCTGTAATTTACACGATGGTGACATCATGGAGACTGTGGCTATTTTTATTGGGGAGGGGGAGAACTGGGGGGTGGAGCCAACAGCATGTCACCTGTTTGATTGGGCCTCGAAAAAACCATACAATAAATAATTTTGACTCCTTTGGATCCTGCTAATTTTCCGAAAACACATGCTCGTTCCACTGCGAAAGTTTTCCTGGAAAGAACCACGTGAAAACTTAAAGTGGGGGTGTGTGTGTGTGACACAGTTTTTGGAATGGAGCATATGAAATTTTAAATATAAGCGGCACACCTGTTGGAAGAGGCTCGTGACCAACGTCCCTTGAGAGGGGTGTGTGTGTCGGGGGAGGGGGGACAATTTGGGGGTTATTCCGATCCCCTCACTCTGAAGTCTGTACGATCACATGCTGTCTGCCGCCAGTTCCAGCCCCTAAAAACGGTCAACAGTAACTGGGGCGTGCTACTGGAGCTCCTCCGCGATGATGTCACCTGCCCCGGCTGCGATTGGTCCGTCCCGTAAAAATGTTAGCTCCGCCCACCACTTCCCGTTTCCCAACCCTTTGTGGACATGTGTTCCACCTCTAAAAAAAAATAAAAGAGAATCTATTAATACGACGGCTAACATTAGCAATTTTATTAATACTGTAGCATTTCTAGTGTGGTACAGTGTGGCCTGCTTTGACCTTTGACCTTGCCGCTAATAATAAGCCACAGGCGGGGTCTGCGAATGGCAGGTTTCTCGGTTGCAGTTGGCTCACATCTGCAGTATAAAGAGTTTACTCGGCTAATTTTGGGGCTTCGGGCAGGCCGGCCGGCCCAGGGTTGGAGAAGCCCTCCGTGTGAGTGAGTGAGTGACACGTCGGGGGTAGACCATAGCAACGTGGTTGGAGCGAGAGCAAGGGGCGTGCGAGAGACCGCTTTCCTGAGCCGCATCACAGGGGGCGGAGCCACCACCGGCGAGCTGTCAATCACAGACCGCATCACAGGGGGCGGAGCCACCACCAACGAACCGTCAATCACAGACCCCGTGAACCAGTGAAAAGAATGTGCCATCCCAGAGCAAAGCGCGACGATTGGTTTATATCGGGTAGCGCGGTTAGCTCCACCCATTTTTGGCTGTCCCCACATCATCAGTGTCACACTCCAGGGGTACCAGTTATAAAAATGTTCAGAAAATTCACAGAATATATCACAGGTGCTTTAAAAATGCAGATATACCACTTTAAACCAACATAAGCAACTTTTTTCAGCCTCAGCTAGTTTTATAAATCAAATGTACGTGCAATTTTGGAAAAGATCTTAAGATAATGTTTAAGTCCAAGAACTTTTTTTTTTTTTTTTTAGAGAACAAGGCCCCAGGTTTCCTAAATCAGGCGTTCCCAAGATTTTTTCTTTTTTTACCCTAAAATAACTCTCCTCTCCTTATGTCCCTTATCCCCCTGTACTGTATTTAAAGCATTACATAACATGATTATTATGTCATAAATATTTATAGAGCACTTATTTATATATGTGGCTATGTATGTGTACATATACACACAAACAATTATATCCTTTCCCCAGTTTGGGAACCCTACAGAATGACAACAAGCGCATCTCCTTGGCCCCTTTTTAAATAAGGGCTGTCTGTCTGTCTGTCTGTCTGTCTATTCATCCATCCATAATCTTTCAAATTTTAACTGCATTCAGTTCAATTTTTTCACTATCACATATGCATTTTTTTTGGTGAGGGGGGGGGGAGCAGCAAGTGTTTTGTATGAGGTTGGGTAATCACACTCTACTACATATTTATTAAGACATGCTTGTGGCCTTGCCAGTTACGCTCTGCTGTCATCTGCTGTGGAACCGGCCAATGACATTTCACCCCTCCTGCTGCTAATGTGAACCCTGACCCCATTGGCCACAGGCCTGCTTTCTTTTTGTTTTTTTGGAGCCCTCTTGTGATGTCACAGAGGGGGGGATTAAACAGGCCAATCAGCCGCAAGCAGGTAAAAAGAAAACAACAAAAAAAAAACAACTGAAGTGGAGGGTACTAAACCAGGCGAAATTCTATCAGTGTGCGCGCGAGGCTTTGTGTTTTATGGAGACGTTATTACAACGGGGGCCTGCTTTGTTTTTGATTTTTTTGAGTACTCTTGTGATGTCACAGAGGGGGGGATAAAACAGGCCAATCAGCCACAAGCAGGAAAAAAAAAACAAAAAAACAGCTGAAGTAGAGGGTACTAAACCAGGAGAATCAGTGTGTGCGCGGCTTTGTGTTTAAAGGAGACGTTATTACAGCGGGGGTGGCGGGTTTTGGTAGGGAGGCCGCGATGCGCTAATTACCGCGGGACACAAAAGCCGCTGTAACGAGGCTCCCCTTTTACAGAGGCGGGAGCTGGTCTTTACGGCTCGTACCGCGTCAGCGGCTGCCCAATCAATTGGTTTAAAAAAAAAAAAACCGGCACCGCTTCAGAGCTGAACAACAGAACTCTAATAAGACCTCGTCATTACGGTAGCCTTCGCAACCAGAGCCAGAATAGTGTGTGTGTGTGTGTGTGTGTGTGTGTGTGTGTGTGTGTGCATGCGCAGGTGCGTGTGTGTGTGTGGGTGTGTGTTAATTATCACAGGTCTCCCTTTGCAAGGGTTTTTTTTTTCTGAATTCACACAATGCCCAGGGCCTGAGGTCCAGAGTCATAGTTACCGGGGTCGAAAGAGGCGTTTTGAAACGGGTCCAACGCTCTTCACTTGAAGTGAGCACACGTGGCATAATACTGCCACCTGCTGGTACTGTCTCGATCTGCACGCCAAATTAATAAAAATGAAAACATCACAAGGCGAACTGGTGACCTCTTAGTTTCTAGTTAAACCCTCTGATGCATCTCTATGGGAATTCGGGGTGGGGGGTGGGACTACATTCAGCTAGATGTGCAGTAGATACTACAAGCATTGTTTCTCCTGATTAATTTTCCTGTTGAACTCAATCGAAAAAATATTCAGGAGAAACCATGCTTGTAGTATCTTGTAGTATCTATCTGGCAGCAGCACGGTGGTTTGAGGCTCATTTGATACCTTGGACCCTTGATGACTTAAAGCCATTTAGCCAACAAATGTGTTCTATACTGTATCAGCATAATTTACAGCTGAATCTAGTCCCACCCCCCAATTCCCATAGAGATCCATTAAAATGCAAAGAGTTTTTGTATCGCTTGTAGGACAACCTGAAAATAAGAAATCCAGACTCTGATGATGTTGATAGGTCACAGACATCAGGAAGTCATGGCATGCAAATGATATGCAACCAACTACAAAACATGACTCTTTTATTTGATATTATGTTAATTTGTCTACTGTATAAGTGAATTTCCCTGTTTCTAGCTTTTCCCCAAATAGTTCACTGAAGCAAAAGTAAACGAGCAAATGGTGGCACAGGAGGTCTCAGGAGTGCATTTGTTTAATTCTTGCTAATTTTCTGACCAATGATTTGTTGTTAAGACCATTAAAAGCTTAATTTTTGCCATTTTGGGCTTGGCCCCAGGAGTGTATATGTATATATATATATCTTGATTTTCAAAGGCGTTACAGGTAAGATCACGTCATCGCTTGATTGGCCAGGTAATGTAGTGTTTATGTAACAGTTCAAATGCTCATTTGCCCCGACGTGTTCATTACATCTGGCAGTTAAAAAAAAAAAAAAAGTCATCAAGTATAAATTTTTGCAATATTTTTTTTTTTTTACCCATTTTTCACTGAGAGGCCCCAGGGTGTCCCCTGGGACCCAGTTTGGGAACGCTGTAGAACCCTTTAAGGCGTAATGTCACAAATAGGGGCGACATAGCTCAGGAGGTAAGACCGATTGTCTGGCAGTCGGAGGGTTGCCGGTTCAAAACCCTGCCCTGGGCGTGTCCAAGTGTCCTTGAGCAAAACACCTAACCCCTAACTGCTCTGGCGAATGAGAGGCATCAATTGTAAAGCGCTTTGGATAAAAGCGCTATATAAATGCAGTCCATTTACCATTTACCAAATACAGTGAGCTCCATAATGTTTAGGACAAAGACATATTTTTTCTTGATTTGGCTTTTTGGCTTGATTTTTGCCTTGATAGATCATTTTTAAAAAATACATATATTGAAGAACACATTTTTGAAGATACGATGTGCAATGTGTGCGTATAGCATTTTCTATGCGCGTTTCACATTCTTCATAAATCTCTCCGGGCCCAAATTCAGGCCTGCGCGCGAGCGCATTGCTCACGCACGTCCCTCGCTTCCCGCAGCGATGAGCTGCTCAGAGCCTTCGCTGAAGTGCAGGCCCGAATTCGGCTTTGCGTCGACTGGAAATTACCCCAGGCAGCTGTCCTCCCTTGACAGGAAGCACGTCACCATCACCGAGCCTTAGCTGTTCCAGTGCGCGTGTCACAGGCGCAGAATCCGCCGGTTTTCGGGGTGGGGGGGTGGGGGGGGTGTTTGTAAAAAACAGTTTTTCTACCTCAGTGTTCTCGAGGCACATCGAGAACCCCGCGGAACTGTTGTCGCCATCCTCCTGCCGCCGCCAGGTCTCCCCCGCGATCTCAACCAACAATAGAGAGACCTGAGAGGAAAAAAGAAAAAAGAAAAACAATAAAAAAACACAGAGAGAAAGAGAGAGAGAGAGAGAGAGAGAAGATGGAACAAAGCCGTACGCTGGGAATGAGTCAGACAAACGGAAAACCAGGCCGGTTAGTGCGCAGAGCAAAGTGCGAGGGAGTTCCAGAACATTGCCACAGTCAGCGTTCCATCCCGGAACACCGCCGCCGGGCCCGCGGCATTTCGTAGGGTGGGAGGTGCCGTCCCCGCGCATCTCACAGAGAGCGTTCTTCAGCCGCATACCCCTTTATTAAAAAAAGGATCAGATTCTTAAAAAAAAAATAAAATAAATTACAAAAAACATCGCCCGCGCAACACTTAAAAATCAACGCAAACAAAGTTGTTTCCGCTATGCGTAAACAAAACTGAGAATAGTTACCGCTGCTATTTGTAACAGACATGGCTTACAGCTACCGCCAGTGTCAAAGTATCAGGGCCATCAATGTCACTGATGGCTGCTCTTCGCTGAATCATTGCATTTTTGTTTCTATTCGCTCTTATATACCTGGGCCCTATCACAAACTGCCGAATGCACTATTTTTGCCATTCCTCAGTGTCCCTTGTCTTCTGTAATGTGTGGACAGTGCTATTCTTTCTCATAGTGCCATTATTATCTGGGTACACACACCTACAGCAAGATGCCTTTAACCCTTTTTTTTTTTTAGAACAAGCGCAATGCTTTTTCTGCAGTTCTGAACCTGAATCGATCCTGAGCTCTCACTCATCTGGTGCAGTGTGCAGGATTAATTAAACATTGAGCCCTTTCACTAATGAACCCTTTAAGGTGTAAGATCACCGAAGTGCGATTAGAATGTACTTAACTGAACATTCTAATAATCACCACCAGTAAGTGAAAGCAACAAAGTTCTAGAACACCGAACACTAAAAAAAAACATTCCAAATGATCTACTCTTTACGTGGATAATTCAGCCATCACCCTGCACACAACACGTCTGATGGCAAACGACCAATCAATCGTTTACCGACGCTTAGCCACGCCCCCTGCTGGCCCAGCCACGAGACGCAGCACAGGAGTCACATGACCCTGAGACTTACTGCCTGCCGATTGGCGCTCGCCCACAGGACCTCTGACCCTCGTTTTTGCATTTGAGAATTGCATTTTATTGCACACGTTTCAGAACAGGTGGGTACGCCAGTCACTTGATCTGGGCTGTAAACGCTCCCTGACTCCTCTCTCACACGCACGCATTGCCGCGGTGGTTTTCTTCACTCACTTTCGGACGTAGTGCATGGTGGGAAGTTCACCTCCGCAGAGCGAGCATGCTCAGTTGCGCTCCATAGGACGGCGCAGATCTACACGGAGTCTTGACCCGAGCGGAGCTGTGGAGTAGGGAGACAGAAGACGGCAGAAAATCAGATCAAAACCTCTGCACATTTACCCATCACATTTACCCATCGCATTTACCCAGCACATTTACCCATCACATTTACCCAGCACATTTACCCATCGCATTTACAGATCACATTTACCCATCGCATTTACCCAGCACATTTACCCATCGCATTTACCCATCACATTTACCCAGCACATTTACCCAGCACATTTACCCATCACATTTACCCAGCACATTTACCCAGCACATTTACCCATCACATTTACCTATCACATTTACCCATCAAAAAACACACAAAATGGATTTAAGCGCAATTAAGATACGCAGAGACTGACCCTGATGAAGCGAGTTGTTCTTCCCACCCGGGCAAAAACCAAAAAAGTGCAGACCTCCAGTGAAACCTGCATCTAACACCGTCAGGGCACAATGAAAACACCACACACACACACACACACACACACACACGCGACTGTTACCCACGATCCCTTCTGCTGCACCACACTCCCTCCTCAAGCCTCCTCTCCCCCCAGGCTGAGGAGGTGTAAACGCTGGAGAAGCAAGTTAAAAAAAAAAAAAAAAAGAATAATATGAAGAGCAAACAATTGCTTTGACCTGGACCCCACAAAACCCTCGACATTCATTGCGCGGATTTGACTGTAAGGTTTTTTTTTTTTAACCAATCAGCAGGATCCTACTGACGTGTAGCTTAGTGGTGACCCCCGACCCCCATAAGGACCGCTGTATTTTCACTTGACCCCCCCCCCCGGTGTGTCTGGTGGTTTGACCATAGGCCCCGGGGCTTCACTTCCTGTTCCGCGACTGACTCAATGGTGGATTTCCTGTGGTGACGCCAGCCCCCCCAGCATCCCCCCATCCCACCTCAGCCTCAGAACTTCAAAACTGCGGTTTCTCGTTTGCTGCACTGTACATGTAACAGCGCACTCCTCGGCTGCTTTCAACTGCTTTGCAGCTGCACTGTACTGGGTTGCCAGACTGGGGGACTTATCCCCCTAAACGCACGGAATTTGTGAAAGCCGAAGTCTCAGTGTAAATATGTTTTGGTGCCAGTGGTAAATGGGGGATTTTTTTTGGTGGGACTGCAGAACTGCATTCTGGGTGTCCGTAACTGAGCACAAACTCTCAGGCTCTTACATCAGTCTGTGTTTCCCAACGTTAGGCCTGGGGCAGCCCTGTGTTTGCCGGTGTTCATTCCATCCGCAATTGCAATCCAAAAACCAAAAATTCTTTTTGTTTGGATTTGGGATCCACTGTCTGACGTCACACAGACCAGGGAAGAGTCGCCAGGTTTTGTTTTCCTTTCAATCAGCAGCTAATTTAGGCCTGTGAACTCCTCAAGCAAGCAATTCACTTCAATTAATTGCTTAAATTAAGTAGACCCTGGACCAGCAAGCACCGCAGCAAGCCCAGGGCTCCAGTTTGAGATCCTCCACAACAAAGCACACCTCATTCAACAGCTAGAGCAGGGCTGCCCAATCCTTTTTCCTGGAGCTCTACCACCCAGTAGGTTTTCACTCCAAATCCTAACAAAGCACAACACATTCAACTGCTAGTGCATTGTGGGTTTTCATTTCAATCGTAATTTGCCACAGGAGCAAGGTTGGGAATCAGTGACATCGACCAAATCCACCTCACATGTCAGTCATATAAAGGTAGCATTGTTAATTAACCGACCGGGTGGCCAGTCAGAAGATCATCACATGCTCAACTTATGCAATATATAAAACACACCAATTAAAAAAAAACCCAAAGATATGACCATTGTGAACAAAACAAGTTACATATTGGTAACTTTTACAGGTACCACAAAAGACTATTGTGTGTGAATACTGCATAGTCATAAAAGGGGTAAAATCAGAATTGTCCTGCATGTGTGTGTGTGAGTGTGTGTGTGTGAGAGAGAGAGAGAGAGAGAGAGAGAGAGAGAGATCGTAAATATAATTACAATTAACTAAAACCTAGTATAAATAGTCTATTGCTTTTTTCTTTTAACCCTCTTTTCTCCTTCAATTTGGAATCCCTGTATTTGTGTGTGTGTGTTTTTATACAATGCTTTGGCAATATTTACTGTATGTATTTCATGCCAATAAAGCAAATTGAATTGAATTGAATTGAGAGAGAGAGATAGAGAGAGAGAGAGAGAGAGAGAAAGAGTGTGTGTGTAGGCACAGCGTGAATGTTTAACATCAACAACAGAAAAAAGAAAAACAGTTTTATAACAGTTCAGCACTGTCTGTCTTGTCGTGTGATTTTTAAAATATTATTGCTGACACTCATTTTTCAGTCTTTCACCAGCCCAAACGGACTCATAGCTTCGAAAGCGACACACCATCCTGTGGTGAGAACACCTCAACCCAGGTCATCAGGAGCGGAAGATTTATGTGCACGACACAGCAGTTAGGAAACGCGCTGCATGCCACAAAAATAATAATAAATACTAAAAACAAAACATTTATTTACACACGGAAACACCTTAATAATAAGGGAACAAAAAAGCAAAACAACGGCCCAAACAGACACGTTAAAACACATTACACAAAACAAAATTTAAAAAATAAACAAATAAATAAAACTGTTAAACACATAAATTAAACAGTTAATGAAGACGTAAAACATTGAAATGTTATAAAATCATAAATGAACAACAGATCTCTTCATCACAGCTTTTCAAAACCACCACCAGGGCCCATTTTTCTTCAAACCAATCTCTTCCCAGAAAAAGAAAGTGACTAAGACAGAGAGAGAGCAAAGACTTATTATAGTTCATTGACATTTTGTATGCTTTGTATTTATGTATGTTCTAGATGTAGAATTTTATTTCTGTGTTCTGAATTTTATATTTTTTCTGTTTATTGTAGTTAAATTGTTATTGCCTGTCCGTTATGTTTGTCACGTGAGTGTATGCTTTGGCAATGTAAGTGTACCCTTGCCATGCCAATAAAGCTTATTTAATTGAATTGAATTGAATTGAACTGAGCAAAGACTTCTACAGAAAAAGCAAAAAGTTCAACACATAAAAAAGCGTAACTTCCTGAAAGAGGAAGTTTGGCCTAGTTTTAAGGCAGCTACAACAGGAAATGCTGTCTAGTATACAGATGCTACCATTTGCTGAGCTGGGGGTGTGGGGGGTGCCTGGTCCAAAACTTGACATATTTATTTGATTTGATAACTCGGGGGAGGATGTGAACCCACAACCTTGCGGTGAACACTGTAAACTGGCAATGGTTTGCGAGTGTGAAGGCCCCCCCATGCAGTGCGATGCTGTCATCTGTTCTCACTACCACACACAGAGGCTCCCCCACCACCGTTCACACCAGCACTGCCCGCCTGGCAAACCCCAGGAGACAAACGCCGCCCGGCAAAAACGTGATCACAAAATTAATAATTGAAAATAATTCTTAGATACATCAGAAAATGATGGCAATATCCGGAAATCCATCCGCACGGTGTCAGCGTATCTCCTGGTAGTAGCAGAACAATATCAGCATAATAAATAATAATAAAATAATGTGTAATATTCTAACAGAACGTCTGCTTTGTGCACATGCACAGTAATCCTCATGCGTGCGCTGCTTACATACCGTGCGTGGAAGAAAATGTTTTGGCCCCTTTTTTGCACGATTATTTAAAAAAAAAAAAAAAAAAAGACGATCAACGCCCTGCGTCGGGTCTGGAGCGCCTCTCCGCCCTCGCGCTTTTTACGAGAAGAGCGAGTCAACGCGCCGTGGGAAAATGAAACTGAAGCATGTGACGGGCTGAAGGGGAAATGCCGAACTGCGCCGCGAGCCGCGCGCGACCGGTCAGTCGCCGATTTTCGGTGGAAACGAAGCGCCTTCCGTATTTTCACTAACGCGTGTTAGTCATTGCCCGCAGCTGGCCGTACAGCTGGAACCTGAATTCTCAGCACTAAGCCTTTGAATCAGAGTTATTACTGTAAACTGAACTCTTGACTTCGTCTTTTTTTTTAGCAAGGGGTCAGCAGCTCACAACCACCTCTCAACTCAGATTGCAAAATGCAAATTTTTGTTTCTTCTCGTTCTTGCATTACTTCCCCACGTAAGATCCATAATCATACACTCGTGCTCTCTCTCTCTTTCTCTGTTTCTATTGGTGCCTATGTGTTTATGCCTTTATGACAGGCACCTGACCAGAGCCTACCGTGGCCTTTATATAGGCCGAGAGAACCACAGTCTCAGTGTGGCGCAGTCTGCTGTTCTCTGAAGACGCACGCTCGCTCTCTGCTCCTCTCTCTCTCTCGCTCTCTTGCTCTCTCCCTCTCTCTCTCTCGCTCAGAAGCTCAGAACTGCACTGACAGGTGAGGTGCGGTCCCAGCACAGGGCTTCCTGTCTTAGAAGGAAAAAAAAAAATCTGCTCTCTAATTCACAGACCACAGGAGGAAGAGAAAAGAAAGAGGGGGAGAGAAAGCGAGACGGAGGGAGAGGGAGAGAGAGAGATAGAGTGACAGAGAGAGAGAGAGAGCAAGAGAGAGAAAGAAAGAGGGGGAGAGAGACAGAGAGGAGAGAGAGAGACAGAGCAACAGAGTGACAGAGAGAGCGAGAGCAAGAGAGAGAGAGGTAGAGCAACAGAGTGACAGAGAGAGAAAGAGAGAGAGATGGAGAGCAACAGAGTGACAGAGAGAGAGGGAGAGTAACAGAGTGACAGAGAGAGAGGGAGAGAGAGAGAGAGGGAGAGTGACAGAGTGACAGAGTGAAGGGAGTGTTGCCGGGGTCTGGTTGTTGAGCTGCCTTTTCTCACAGGGTGCTCTTGCTTTGCGTATCTTTCGCAGGATGAAGCTGTTGGTCCTGGCGGCTGCCCTGCTGGCCGTAGCCAGCGCCGCCACCATATCCCTGGAGGACCTGGAGTTCCACGCCTGGAAACTCAAATTCGGTAAGGATACGGGGCAAAAAAAACAAAAACAAATCAGCTGTGCCGTGGGCTCGAGCAGTGGTCCCCAAAAGAGTGGGCTGGGCCTCTTTGCGGGTCTTATTTGGGATTTAGGTGGGTCATGAGAAACACATTATAGGATGCGTTCACGTCCTGGCTTTTTTTCATGTATGTTTTATGTGCAGTGATGGAGAATTTTTGGTACTTTAAAGGTTTCTAATTCCTAAGCTGGCTTTACAATGGATGGTACAGGGGCATATGGAAATTTGTATAGTGCACAGTAACGTCATGAGGCTGTACAAATGCAGATTAATTTTACGGTGATGATTCAAAATTCTAAACATAGACATCAGTTTTTTTACATCGTGCCAACGCTTAATTGCTTGAATGCAATGGTCGAAGGTTAACTGTATGCAGCGTAAGAAAAAGTTTAACAGAAGTTAAGATACAATGGGCCTCATTCACAAAACACGAGCACGGTCACATTTGATCGTAAACTGTGAGTAAGAATGTTTCCACAATCGTTTCATCATTCGTAATTTTTTTGGCTGGACCGCAAACGCGAATGTCTGTGACTGGCTGACTGACTGACTGAGTGATAGAGTTACACCGCACATGTCTGTGATGTCGGCCGGTTCGGTCCAGCCGTATACTAGGTTTTAACGTGGTCTTGTTCTGACCTGTATTTGTTTCTGGCTGTTTCCTCGTGCTAATAACGTAAACAGGATTGCGCATAACATTTACAAACAGCCGGCATTCATCATCGCATACACCTGGGATACGCACAAAAACAGAGGTCTGTGTCACAAATCCCATATTGGTTTTTCGTAGGAACATTTTTAAGAACAAATGTAAGAATAATTTAAGAAAAGTTTTGTGAATGAAGCCCAAAGTCTTTTTTTAAATTTATATAAAATTGGGTAACGTATTTCAGTTCAAGCCCTGTAAAAATAATGTCACTGCACAAGCTGTTTTTGGAGTTACCTGCAGAGTACTTTGTTGCATTATACAAACCTCTGTCCAGGGTGTATTCCTGCGTCTCGCCTAGTCCATGTAGGGATAGGCATATTTACCTTACCGCAATCATTTAGCATATATGGCGAAACAGACCTTGACATTTGTATATTTTTTTACCGTAGGCTACGTGTCAAAAATATTTATAATATAGGAAACTCTGTGGTTACACATTCTGCTAAATGCGTCAATCGTGGGGAAAAACCGGCCTGTTTGAAGTGTGCTAAATAAGTAAATATGTGGTAGAAAAAACGGAAAAGCTTTTCGCGCGATTGGGTATTCTCACCCGGGAAACGTTAGGTTTGTTCCGGAAGTACAGACACTGAGGTAGACAGTGATTGGCACGGGGGGATTCGCGGTGCTTCGCGTCACTATGAAACGCAAGCCGTTCGACTATTTGTTTTGCGATATCTATGATCACCTAAAGTAGGTCGGCCAGCGATAACAACATCATACTATACACAATTAAACTCCTGAATAAGGCACATCATAACCAACTCAATTTTCTTATTTTACATAAAAGATAGAAAATAATAAAACACGTATCTCTAAAACAACTTTAAACTGAAACGGTTACCAAGCGGCAGTGTGGTTTGGCTGTGACAAACTGTGTTTAAAAAAAAAAGAAAAAAAAAACATCCTTCCAATTACTACTGGTTAAAATTCAGTTTAAAATGTTTTATTCCTGTAGATTTTCCTCAGTCTTTCAGGGTGGTTTGACCAGGCCCTTCAGTGCCAAGTGTGCTTCTAATCTTCCCCACTTGTAACCAGGTTGTAGATCATTTAAAATGAATGTTTGCTTGAATGAATATGAGATTATGCACTCGAGACTTTCAGAAGTGCACACAGAGTTCAAGAGATGCCCTAGAGAGGTGATGATAATTCCCCAACAGCCATTGTATACCCAAGTGATTTCTGTTAGTTTTTTTTTTTTTTTTTTTTTTTAAGTAGTCCTAATACTCATTGAACGCAAATAGTTTCATTATATTCCAGCTGATTACTGTAAACCCGGAGTGAGGAAGAAATTATAAATTGAGGAACTAAGTCAAGGCGGACTTGTGGTCATACATGTAATAAAATGTATGTATCAGATGTATCGGCTGTACGTGTATACCTCTATGCACGAAGTCATGCTTACAATAACTTTAGTCACCAACTGATTTCCCGCTCAAAGTTTGCAGTTTTTTTTGTTTGTTTTTTTTAGTTCGCAACAGCGTCAATGAATAAACACTGACCTCGTGTGGCCAGAGAGGCAAATTACACCCCATATCTGACGTGTGGAAGCACCGGAGTAAATCTTTCCCTCTATCTTTCCAGAGAAGATCTACGGCTCGTCTGAAGAGGAGGCCCAGCGTAAACTCACCTGGCTCTCCAACCGCAAGCTCGTCATCGTGCACAACATGCTGGCCGATCAGGGTATCAAGTCCTACCGGCTCGGCATGACCTATTTCGCCGATATGGTGAGACATGGCGCTGCCGCCGCACGTATTTCAGAGATTCAGAGTACGGCTGATGACTGGAATTGGACAGAAATGTTAAGAACACACACACACACACACACAAACACGTGCACACACACACATTCTGAGGGCCTGATTTGAGTATCCCTTATGCAGCCAATGAAACATAAACTGCTTTTACCTCCAGGAAGGTATTCGGAGGATTTGAGCTGCCAAAATGAAGCAGGCACTTAGTACCACTTTTACTCTACTGTCGCACTGTACTGTGCTACAGCTGAACTGCACCGCGTCTGCCTCTGTGTCGCCAGGACAACCAGGAGTACCGGAACGCGGTCTTCCGCGGCTGCCTGGGTTCCTTCAACACCACCATGGCTGGCCGCAGCGGCAGTACGTTCCTCCGGCAGGCAGGGGGCGCCGATCCCCCCTCGGAGGTGGACTGGAGGCAGAAGGGCTACGTCACCGACGTCAAGGACCAGAAGCAGTGCGGTTCCTGCTGGGCCTTCAGCACGGTGAGCGACGCCGCGGTTACCGTTCGACCCACAATGCAATTCTGCACCTACAACACCTACAGCTGTTGTATGTGTGTGTGTGTGAGTGTGAGAGTGTGTGTGAGTGTGTGAGTGTGTGTGTGTGTTTGTGAGTATGCGTGTTTGTGTGAGTGTGTGTATGCGTGTGTGTGTGCGTATGTGTGTGTATTTGTGTGTGAGGGTGTGTGTATGTATGCGTATGTGTGTGAGTGTGTATGTGTCTGTGTGTATTTGTGTGTGAGTGTGTGTGTGTGCATGCATAGGTGTGTGCATGTGTATGTGTGTGCGTGTGTGTTTCTCTAACCGGGTGAATGTCTGTGTGTGTGCGTGTGTGTGTGTGTTTCTCTAACCGGGTGAATGTCTGTGTGTGTGTGTGTGTATTTCTCTAACTGGGTGAATGTCTCTGTGTGTGCGGTCCCCAGACGGGCTCCCTGGAGGGGCAGAACTTCCGTAAGACGCAGAAGCTGGTGTCGCTCAGCGAGCAGCAGCTGGTGGACTGCTCCGGGGACTTTGGCAACGAGGGGTGCGGGGGTGGGCTGATGGACTGGGCCTTCAAGTACATCATTGCCAACGGGGGCATCGACACTGAGGAGTCCTACCCCTACGAGGCCACGGTGAGCCTCGTGACTAGAACAGAGCGAAGTTTAAACTCAGAAAGCCTCCCTCTACCCCACCCTCCTAATCCTGATCACTATCCCTGATCCCTATCCCCTAATCATTAACCACAATCACTAACACTGATCACTATCCCTGATCCCTATCCCCTAATCATTAACCACAATCACTAACTCTGATCACTATCCCTGATCCCTATCCCCTAATCATTAACCACAATCGCTAACATTGATCACTAACCACAATCACTAACACTGATCACTATCCCTGATCCCTATCCCCTAATCATTAACCACAATAGCTAACACTGATCACTATCCCTGATCATTAACACTGATAACTATCCCTGATCACTAACTCTGATCACTATCCCTGATCTCAAACACTGATCACTATCCCTGATCATTAATAATGATCACTATCCCTGATCACTAACTCTGATCACTATCCCTGATCACAAACACTGATCACTATCCCTGATCACAAACACTGATCACTATCCCTGATTATTAACACTGATCACTATACCTGATCAGTAACCACGATCACTAATCCCGATCACTATCTATGATCAATAACCTCGATCACTATCCCTGATCATTAACACTGATCACTATCCCTGATCAGTAACACAGATCACTATCCCTGATCACTAACCCCAATCACTAATACTCATCACTATCCCTGATCACTAACCCCGATCACTAATACTCATCACTATCCCTGATCACTAACCCCAATCTCAACTCAGACTGTACACCCCAATCCTAACCCCCGACCCTAACCCCCACCCCCCCCACCCCCCAACCCCCCCAATCTGCTACAGGACGGAAAGTGCCGCTTCAAGCCCGACAGCATCGGCGCCACCTGCACCGGGTACGTGGACGTAAGCCCCATGGACGAGGGGGCCTTGCAGGAGGCCGTGGCCACGATCGGACCCGTGTCCGTCGCCATCGACGCCGGGCACTTCTCCTTCCAGCTCTACACGTCCGGTACCGGCGCCGCCGTTCGCTCGCCATTCGCTCGAAGGCCATGTTAGGCACACACTTGAGTTCTGATGACCAGAGCATTCCGGTTGCGTCAGCTTCATTAGTCTCATTAAAGGGCATTTGAGCTGCTTTCTGAACAAGAACCGTACCGCACCATCCTGGCCGTCGCGCGATTTGAAAACGTTCAAGAAAGAAATTCCAAAATAACCACTTGTGTACGCGCGCGTGTGTGTGTGTGCTCACTGTGTGAACTAAACTGTGTTCTTGGCTAGAAATAGCTGTACAAAATAAGTATTGTACCTTACGGAACCTGTGTTTAGCAGTTGTCTATGACCATGAAATGCACTTTTTGTACGTCGCTTTGGATAAAAGCGTCTGCCAAATAAATGTAATGTAATGTGTGTAACGGCGAACGGGAAACAGTTGTAACACTCAGGTTGTTAAAGAGTTACCGGCGCGAGGTCAGTCTGCGCGTGACTCTGAACGTGCGCGCGCGTTTGTCCGCAGGCATCTACGACGAACCCGAGTGTAGCAGCACAGACCTGGATCACGGCGTGCTGGCGGTGGGGTACGGCACGGACAAAGGGCAGGACTACTGGCTGGTGAAGAACAGGTACGCCCGCCCGGACTAGTGCATCCAAGGTATACGGGTCAACGGGGGACATCCGGGTGTTCAGCTAAATCCAGGTTCAGAGGTTAACAGGGATGTCTAGGTGTTTAGGTAAATCCAGATGTAGAGGTTAACAGGGATGTCTAGGTGTTTAGGTAAATCCAGATGTAGAGGTCAACGGGGGACATCCAGGTGTTTAGCTAAATCCAGGTTCAGAGGTTAACAGGGATGTCTAGGTGTTTAGGTAAATCCAAGTGTAGAGGTTAACAGGGATATCCAGGTGTTTAGGTAAATCCAGCTTCAGAGGTTAACAGGGATATCTAGGTGTTTAGGTAAATCCAAGTGTAGAGGTCAGCAGGGATATCCAGGTGTTTAGGTAAATCTAGGTGTAGAGGTTAACAGGGATATCCAGGTGTTTAGGTAAATCCAGGTATAGAGGTTAACAGGGATATCCAGGTGTTTAGGTAAATCCAAGTGTAGAGGTCAGCAGGGATATCCAGGTGTTTAGGTAAATCTAGGTGTAGAGGTTAACAGGGATATCCAGGTGTTTAGGTAAATCCAGGTATAGAGGTTAACAGGGATATCCAGGTGTTTAGGTAAATCCAGGTTCAGAGGGTAACAGGGATATCCAGGTGTTTAGGTAAATCTAGGTGTAGAGGTTAACAGGGATATCCAGGTGTTTAGGTAAATCCAAGTGTAGAGGTCAGCAGGGATATCCAGGTGTTTAGGTAAATCTAGGTGTAGAGGTTAACAGGGATATCCAGGTGTTTAGGTAAATCCAGGTATAGAGGTTAACAGGGATATCCAGGTGTTTAGGTAAATCCAGGTTCAGAGGTTAACAGGGATATCCAGGTGTTTAGGTAAATCCAGGTTCAGAGGTTAACAGGGATGTCTAGGTGTTTAGGTAAATCCAGATGTAGAGGTTAACAGGGATATCTAGGTGTTTAGGTAAATCCAGATGTAGAGGTTAACAGGGATATCCAGGTGTTTAGGTAAATCCAGATGTAGAGATTAACAGGGATATCCAGGTGTTAGGGCAAATCCAGGTGTAGAGGTTAACAGGGATATCCAGGTGTTTAGGTAAATCCAGGTGTAGAGGTTAACAGGGATATCCAGGTGTTTAGGTAAATCCAGGTGTAGAGGTTAACAGGGATATCCAGGTGTTTAGGTAAATCCAGTTGTAGAGGTTAACAGGGATATCCAGGTTTTTAGATTAATCCAGGTGTGCAGTGTTACTGTATGTCTCAAAAAGCCACCAGAGTTTCAAGAACAAGGGTGAGCGAAAATGGACACAGCACAACTACACCACAGTGCAATCAGGAACCCAGTGCACCAGCAATCTGGGAGCAAAAAATGCAAACAAGCAATAACGTGTGTGTGTGTCTGTGTGTCTGTGTTTGTGTGTGTGTGTGCGTGTACAGCTGGGGCCTTGACTGGGGTGACGAGGGGTACATCAAGATGTCCAGGAACAAGAACAACCAGTGTGGCATCGCCACGGCAGCCAGCTACCCTCTGGTGTGAGGGCGGGAGCAGAACTCACAATGGGCCGGTGTGTGTGACATCATCTGTGTGTGTGTAGAACCAATCAGAACGGTTGTGTGTGTGACATCATCTGTGTGTGTAGAACCAATCGGAACAGCTATCATACATGCTAATGAGGAGACTTACTATGTAATACCGTTACTACTAACTATTACAGTGTTCTGCTAATGCGGAGAATTAATATGCAATACCATCACTATTAATGATAACTGTGTTCTGCTAATGGGGATAATTAATATGTAATACCATTACTATTAACCACTACAGTGTTCTTCTAATGGTTAATGGCATCAATATTAACTATAGCTGTTCTGCTAACAGCAAATTGTGAAATTTATTACTGATAACACGATGCGGTAAAGGATGATATGGATATAATTTTTTCAATTATGGGAAAAATGCCTTTTAATTTTAGGGCAAGGGCAAATGAATAATATATATATATATATATATATATATATATATATATATATATATATATATATATATATATATATATATATGTATTTGCTTTTCACAGGCCTGGGAGTGACTGTTCCCCTCACGATTTTATTTGAAGCATAAAAATGGAAAATATGAACTGCTCCTTTTACTGAAACAATAACACAAAACACAGGAGAGATACCCCGTAATCGCCCGCATGTGACACTGTGACGTCCACGTTTTTTGTTTTCCTCCAGTGGTTGATGATGAAGTTTACGTGTAACCGCACCGAGGGTTCTGTGTTGTCACCACCGAGGCCTTGCCGAGCACTTTAAAGACAGCACAAACAAACCAAACTGTCAAACCGTCATAAAATCAGTTGTAGGTTCTCAGCATTCATGTTTTCATCTGTTTCCATGCAAATGTACTTTGTGCAATTGTAAGAAATTGTTCTCATGTGTGATAGTTACCCGCACCAAATAAATAAATACAAATTAAACATTACAATGAAATAAAAATTTAAAGTCAGATTGCTAACTGGTCATAATTTATTTTATTCAGGATCCATGATTCTCTGGGGTATGTCAACTCCAAGCAGCCATTTGGATTTGGATAAAAATCAACCTGGTCAGGAAGAGACAGTCCCCCAATTGTGTCTGGCCAAGCCATTCAACCCCAAAAGATATGGAATTATATAAACTATGCCAAAAATAATAATAATAATAATAATATATGAAGTGTGCAACAGTTACTATTAGTATCTGTCCAACCACCAACAAATATATGTGCGTGCACACACGCGCACACGCACACACGCACATACACACACACACAGCCTTCTTTAATGTTTGGGTCAAATACATATTTTCCTTGGATTTGGCTCTTCAAAAGTTCAGAATTGTGAATTGTAATCAATCAGTTCACATGTAGTTAATTTGCAGATTCTCAACTTTGATTACACTGCAGTTTTAATACGTTTTGGTTTCAGCAGATAGTCATTCCAGCACTTTTTATACATATAATTTGATTCCGTTCACCAATAAGATTGGTTCACCGTTCACCGTAAAAGCTGGCCGGCACAAAGACCAGACTCGTTAGTAACCGAACCCACCAAATAAATGCAGTCCATTTACCATTTACCACTAGTCCTATCCTCTGATGATTCAAGCTGCACCCCCTCCTGGAGGTCGCCAGAGGGCGGCATAATCATCACGGACTCTGATTGTGTGATTACGTGTTCACCTGTCTACAATTTGAGAGCTAATTAGTTGTAGCATTTATTCTGCCTAGTTGGTTTGCTCCTCGCTCAGTCTCGAGCCTTCATGCCTGCTGCTTCGTGCTGCCCTCAGATTAAGCGCGTTATGTGCGTGATACGTTGTCTCGAATATTTATTTATTTATTATTTTTTAAGCTCTTTAAGTTTTCTTATCCTGATTTGACTCGGTAAAGTCTCTTTTTTTTGCAACTCAATCCAAGTCTCCTGCTGCCTTTCTTTGCTATTGGGTTCAATTATTTACATTTCGGAAAAGAACACACACATCCACACCCACAGGCACACAGAAAAAAAGATAATAAATTATCAAGGTTACTCAGCCAACGAGTTCCTTACCGCGCCAAACGCACCTGCCCAGGTAAACCAGCTTCTTTTGGCAGTGAACTGGAGCAGACCATTGAAAACACATGACAGGTAAACACATTGTTTTGCCGGGAGCATTAATGTTTTAAACAATGTAACAGCCACAATGGACAATTAACTGAAAATCACTTTAACACATCTAGAAAAGATGGTTCATTATCGAAACTGCAACGCAAGGGAAAACAGATAAACAATTAAAAGAGGAACAATAACACGCTACCCCTATGTGTACATTACATTATGGGCCGTGCTGCCATCAGTCTCATATTTACCTGGTGGCACCTCGCAGAGTGAGTGACAGATTTCGCCTCCGCTTGACAGGAAGAAAATCGCAGGTAAGATAAAGAGAGAGGGGAGAGAGACAGCGTGCGCAAACTGTGGGGTTGTTGAAAACAAAAATGTGCGCTATTTTGTTTTGTGTGCGGAAATAGCCTATATACGAGAAACCTTTTCCAAAGATAGCCTACATCGCCGCACAGAGCATCTTATCAAATGCAATTTTGCTCAAAAACCCACGGTAATTATAACCTTAACAGGTCACGAGAGAAAATAAAATCTTATCTGTTCATACATGCTGCGGCCTAATTGTCTGGCGATTAGAAGAATGACCAGGCAAAGTTCCAACAAGCCCTTTATCTGTAGAGAGAAGAAAACGCGGGCGAGGACAGATGGAACCGTTAAAAGAAAAAAATACGATGAAAATGCGCGTGGGTTTTGCTGGGAGACTTAACTATTGAAACTCGTTCCCCTTTCCGGCTCTCGTGCTTTTCCAGTGTGTGTCTGTATTCCATTGTACTTCATTCACTCAGAGCTTCCCCCTCTTCACCGTATACAGAACTTTAATGTCCCGAAAGACGCTGTAGCGTGAAGCCCAAATTTAATTAATTTTAGCGGGCGCTTTTATCCAGAGCGATTTACAGTGCAGGAGAAGCACGAGCGCCGTTGCTGATTTATCAAAGCAGTTTTTCCCGGTACGCCAGGCTAACAACATTCACCGATAAAGGACTAAATGCACACTTGGAAAAAAATAGTCTGATCTCAGGTGCTCTGAAGAAACAAAAAATATGAATGAAGTGAATTGGCAGGAACTCCTGCAGAGGCTACTCGCATGAACGCTGTAAACGAGTGCAACGCTTCGGTCGCACACCTTCGTCAGGAAGGTGACGCAGCATTCAGTTGGGCTCATTCACAAAAAATTTTTCTTACTTTTGCTCCCAACAATGTTCCGACAAAAAACCAATATGCGATTAATGACATATGCAGACGTTTTTGTGCGTATCCCAGTGTATGAGATGATGAGTGCTGACTGTTTTTTTAAATTTATAATTAATTTAGTTTAATTTTATGCGCAATCCCCTTCATGTGATTTGCATAAAGAAACAGCTGTGTGTGTGTGTGTATGTATGCATAAATATATATATATATATATATAGCACAATGTGAACAATGGAATTTAATTCTTCATGGGAATGCGTCGCTATTTCTGGCATAATGTGCCTAAAGAGTGTACATATTCTCTCCAAAACATAAAAAGCACCTAATTAAGAAAAGTTAACAGCTTGTTAAAATTCTGGGATTGCAATTTGCGGTTGGAAACGAAAACCAGCATACACAGGGGGGCCCCCAGGACCAATTTTGAGAAGCACTATACTACAAGGTACAATAGCAGGGATGTTTACCCTTTCTGGAGACCTATTGTCCTGTAGGTTTTTACTCCAACCCTAACAAAGCACAACTCATTCAACAGCTAGAGATCTGGTTGAGCTACTAATTAGTTTAAGCAGGTGTGCCAATCTAGGGTTGAAATGAAGACCCACTGCCTTCCTTCCTCAGACTTCCTCCTCCTTGCAAAAATGTATTTATAGATGCAACATTCTCATGTCACTCAGACATTTTGCCAGGAACGCAATGTCGCATTTAATTACTGTCTTTCTGCAAGTGTCAACAAGCCCAGTATGCCTGACCCTGTTCCCTGAGATCTGCCAAACCAAACATCATTCAACCCCTGGAGATCTGGTTGAGCTGCCAATTGCTATAACCAGGTGTGCCAATCTAGTGTTGAAATGAAAATCACCGTGCGAACAGGCAAAGGTTCTCCTCCAAGACATGTGGATGCCAAATGCCCCTTGGTGTTGCTGTGTTCCACAAGATGGGCTTGCACAGACACGAGTCTGTGTCAATGAGACAAACGGACAAACTTGTTGTGAGGTTGCGATCAATCATGGGCCAAGACCTGATACGATGTAGGATACGATAACAAGTTACAACAGATCACCGAAACTAAACCACTCGTGGCAACAGTGAGAGATTGTAGACAATGACAGTGAGCAGGTGGTGGCAAAGATTTCCACAGCTTACCACCCCAAAACATTAGGGAGCTACTGGCTTGTCCCATTTATGACTTCGTGATGTCACTGCACATTTGATAAATTTGACAAATTTTAAGAAATCCTTTATCAAAATCACAAAAATGTGTCGCAGTTCTGTTGTGAACAGTCGATAACTAGCTAAACATCAACGTTTAGCTAGCTAGCTAGTTAACGTTAAAAGATGTTTGCGTCATTTTTTTTTCTTTTTCATTCATCCTATTTGTATAGTAACCAGTTAGCTAATGTACGATGATTGGATAATTTAAAACTTACAACCTACGGTATTCTTGCTGCACAATAATGGTTAGACTTAAAAATGCAAGCGCTCCTGATTTTCGGCTAACTTATCGGATATTTAAAGGTGGCATCTCGCCGGTGGTTCATTCGCAACAGAATAAGTTGCAGATGCGCAGATGCAATGCTATTGCGTAGGTCTGCACTCCACCTGTTATTCTTGATCCACTGTGCCAGTTAACACGTCCTGCATTGTCCTTGACAGGCTTTTGAATTGAATTGAATCGGCGCCCCTGGTCTACATGCCAAAGCCGCAGACGAGATGCCCTCCTTCCTCGGTCTCTAGCGCGATCCTTGCAAAAACACATTTATTGAGCGCAACGTTCGCATGTTACATTACATTACAGGCATTTGGCAGACGCTCTTATCCAGAGCGACGTACAACAAAGTGTATAACCATAACCAGGAACAAGTGTGACGAAACCCCTAGAGAGAAGTACCGGTCCAAGTGCAGGGAACAACCGCATAGTTCAACTTGGACCCTGAAGGTTAAACTGATTAACACTAACACAACGAGAACGGCAACAACGCAGTCTATGGAAAAAAATACAAGCAGTAGTTAAGACGCTCCATGTCGCTCCAACATTTCGCCAGGAAGGCAATGTCACATTTATTTAACGTCTTTCTGCAAGTGTCAACAAGCCCAGCATGCCCGACCATGTTCCCTGAGATCTGCCAAACCAAACATCGTTCAACAGCTGGAGATCTGGTTGAGCTGCCAATTGGTACAACCGGTTGTGCCAGTCTGGTGTTGAAATGAAAATCACCGTGCGAACAGGCAAAGGTTCTCCTCCAAGACATGTGGATGCCAAATGCCCCTTGGTGTTGCTGTGTTCCACAAGATGGGCTTGCACCAGACACGAGTCGTGTGACAAACTTTTAGGCTCCCGATCAGACAACGGGGGTTGGGGTTTGGGACAGGGGGGCGAAGGGGGGGAACATTGTGGCGGGGGGGTGGGGGGTGGGTATGATGCATGATGAGATGCTACACCCCCAGCGAAGTACAGCCCTCCCATCCCTGGTTGACTCCAGAACCAACTGTTGGAGTCAGCGCTGGCACGGTCCGGATTCGATAGCAAGTAACACCAGGTCAACTAAACCTGAAACTAAACCACTTGCGGAAATTAAAGAGAGACAAAGACTAAATAGTCCAAACCTGCATTTCTATCCACACACTGGAACAGAGCCTTAACAGATACCAGACCATGGGGCCCATCCACACACTGGAACAGAGCCTTAACAGATACCAGCCTGAGGGGCCCATCCACACACTGGAACTGAGCCTTAACAGATACCAGACCACGGGGCCCATCCACACACTGGAACAGAGCCTTAACAGATACCAGACCATGGGGCCCATCCACACACTAGAACAGAGCCTTAACAGATACCAGACTATGGGGCCCATCCACACACTGGAACAGAGCCTTAACAGATACCAGACCATGGGGCCCATCCACACACTAGAACAGAGCCTTAACAGATACCAGACCATAGGGCCCATCCACACACTGGAACAGAGCCTTAACAGATACCAGACCATGGGGCCCATCCACACACTGGAACAGAGCCTTAACAGATACCAGACCATGGGGCCCATCCACACACTGGAACAGAGCCTTAACAGATACCAGACCATGGGGCCCATCCACACACTGGAACAGAGCCTTAACAGATACCAGACCATGGGGCCCATCCACACACTAGAACAGAGCCTTAACAGATACCAGACCATAGGGCCCATCCACACACTGGAACAGAGCCTTAGCAGATACCAGACCATGGGGCTCATCCACACACTGGAACAGAGCCTTAACAGATACCAGACCATGGGGCCCATCCACACACTGGAACAGAGCCTTAACAGATACCAGACCATAGGGCCCATCCACACACTGGAACAGAGCCTTAACAGATACCAGACCATGGGGCCCATCCACACACTGGAACAGAGCCTTAACAGATACCAGACCATGGGGCCCATCCACACACTGGAACAGAGCCTTAACAGATACCAGACCATGGGGCCCATCCACACACTGGAACAGAGCCTTAACAGATACCAGACCATGGGGCCCATCCACACACTGGAACAGAGCCTTAACAGATACCAGACCATGGGACCCATCCACACACTGGAACAGAGCCTTAACAGATACCAGACCGTGGGACCAATCCACACACTGGAACAGAGCCTTAACAGATACCAGACCGTGGGACCAATCCACACACTGGAACACTTACTAGCAAACCCGAACCTGGCTCGATCTCAAAGTTGTTCATGAAAAAAAAACTACCCATATTTTTGAGAGAAAATAAAATCTAAGTCAGCACATTAATGACAGTAGATCAGTAAATAAACTGAACCTGTTTGCAGAACAGTTTCTCTTTGCAAACATCTTATTTTAGTCTGTGTTGTAAAGTTTGTGATCTCTGTGTTTTCACAGCAATGGCCAAGAACTTGGAAAAGAAGCCCGGTAAGTTGACAGCGTAAAGACCGATTCAGATCAAAACTGCGACAGCCAACAAGCAGCGAAGGAAAATCCAGGTTCAGAAAGTAAAAGTACTTGTATGCCGTATTTTGCTCCGATCAGCTGGTTTTGCTGATTAGCACATATCTTCAGCCAGGAGGCAGAACCACTTAATGAAATCAAGCTTGCTTCGTGGGTGGAAGCAATACATGGCTGGACTTCTACTTTCTGACCCTCTGATTTTACACCTCTGCTAACCAGTCAAAAAATTTCAAAATAAATTTTTTTTTTAGTGAAGCAACACAGTCAAAACAACCAAAGTAACTGATTAAATGACCATTTCCAGGTTTCAGGTAATTTCGTGGATTTGTCACTTCTTTGAACTCTGAACTCAAAATTTCATGTGTTAAATCTGTGACCACATCAGCTGCTGGCAGACATTATACTAAATTACGGCAGCAAAATGTCTCCTGATAATATCAATTCAAAAATGTATTTATTAATAAACATAACTATCCAGTCGGCTGATGCATTTCTGATCAGAACTGGCCTTGAGGGGTGTGCAAGATTCAAACCCTCTGTCAAGTCAGCAAAACCCACTACACACTTATATTGGTGGTTTCCAAACTCCTGGGACCCCCCCCTTCTCCACTGTGTATACTGGTTTTCATTTCAACCACAATTTATCAATCCCAGAATTTGAACAAGCTGTTACTTTTTCTTAATTAGGTGCTTTTCATGTTTTAGAGAGATTATGTGCCCTCTTTAGCCACATTTTGCCAGAAGAATAAAATTGTTCATATTGTGCTTATTGTGCTATATTACATGAAAAAAGAGGTAAATTATTCTTAACTGACCAAATTAAAGACTGAAGTGAATCAATAGACTCCTAGTTGGTGTGGACACCTGGCCACTAAGACTAAACCTCTGGATTACAATGAAGTATTCAAGGACAAAGCAAATGATAAGATGACAAGCCAAACCTGCATCGTGTTACTAAATTTAATGAAACATTTATGAAAGAAGTACACCGGTTCAACAACCAAATTACGAATCTATTGATTTACCTCAGTCTTCCATTTGATCCACAAATTTGTTACCACCTTTATGTAATTGTTTGCAATATAGCACAGTGAGCACAATATAAAAATGGGAATTTTATTCTTCAGGTCACGTATAGCTATTTCTCAAATAATGTGGCCGTAAAGGGTAAACAATCCCTTTGAAAAACATGAAAAGCAGCTAATTAAGAAAAATGAACAGCTTGTTAAATTTCTGGGATTGCAATTATGGCTGGAATGAAAACCAGCGTACACAGTTTACTGAGTCTGGGAACCGCTGCACTACAGCGACGTACTTACAAAAATTAGCTTACGATCCCAGATAATTCATCCGATACTGTTTTTTCTTAATTAAAACCTATTTACCGCCTAACTTTGCATATTGTAAGTTCTTTGATGTAATGTTGTGGTGTGATTATTATTTTATGGTTGTGAATGGCATCGTTTTTAACGAGGATCGTTAAATCCAGTTCAGCCTTGCTGATGTTAATTGCTTGTTCAAGTTCAAGAATAGACACTCAGTGGCCACTTCAGGTGCACTTGTCTGCCACTGGGTGGGGCCCCCATTTTGCCTCCAGAAATCACCTGAATTCTTTACAGCGTGGATCGAACAAAGTGCTGGAAAGATTCCTTAGGATCCACTTAGGATCCATTCCTTAGGATCCATTTAGGATCCATTCCTTAGGATCCACTTAGGATCCATTCCTTAGGATCCACTTAGGATCTATTCCTTAGGATCCACTTAGGATCCATTCCTTAGGATCCACTTAGGATCCATTCCTTAGGATCCATTTAATGAGTGAGCGGAGGGTCGTTGTGTCAGAACGCTCACTTTCAGACCTGTCACCAGGAGGAGTCTGGAGGAGAGAGATTGTTCCCGTATCCCTAAATAACAGAATGTGCTTGCGCGACAATGTCTCTGTTACATCAAGTGTTCTGTGTTATGCGTGTGACCTTGTCTGTCTTTACAGAAATTTACGATAACAATGACGGGAATGTGGACAAAGACTGGAAGGACTGGAAGACAAAGTATGGTAAGACTGAAGCTCGAGGGGTTCGCTGAACCCAAACACAGATTTAACCTGCAATTCGTTCTTCTGAAATCCAACTTTAACTTCACTTTGCAAATAACGATCCAAGATATATAAAATATGACTTGTAAACAGTCATCATGTTTGAATGTCATGTGTACTTTGATGTTCTTTGTGATGAAGCTGAGTTCAATGGTTTTTCCACATAAGACTTTTTTTTTTCTCATCAAACTAAGACCTTAGTGGTTTTATATTCTGAGAAGGTACATAGTATTTCAGTAGCACTGAAATGTACCATTCAGATCAGTACTGCCATCTGGTGGTGTCCTCTAAAACTACAACAAAATAAAAAACCAAGCGCTGTGTCTGCGGAGGCCCACGGTGTCTTCAGGTTTAACTCCAGTCCTGGAGGGCCGCAGTGCCTGCAGGTTTAACTCCAGTCCTGGAGGGCCGCGGCGTCTGCTGGTTTAACTCCAGTCCTGGAGGGCCGCGGTGTCTGCTGGTTTAACTCCAGTCCTGAAGGGCCGCGGTGTCTGCTGGTTTAACTCCAGTCCTGGAGGGCCACAGTGTCTGCTGGTTTAACTCCAGTCCTAGAGGGGGGCGCTGTGTCTGGCCGTTTAACACCAGTCTAAATTACCCATCAAGTGCTTATTAAAGTCATATTTCTCTGCTTCTCTTTGCAAAAACCAGGGAAGAGCTACAACACCCCTGAAGAGGAAGAGAAACGCAAGAACGCGTGGCTCGAAACAAGGGTCAGGGTGACAAAGCACAACAAGAAGTACCTGGAGGGGAAGGAGACTTCCTATCAGGCGGCTAACCAGTTCGCTGACCTGGTAAGATGCCTCTCCTTACATTCACGTTTGCATGTGCCCGTCATCAGATGCTGTGATGCAGAGCTGTTGGTGAGCCCGACTAGCAGCAGTACAGCTAAAGGCAGCAGTGTGGCAATCTAAAGGTTGCAGGTTCGATTCCCAGATGTACTTAACCTTAATTGGTTCATGCAGATGTGTACGTGTTTGCTATGTAGAAATCCAAATAGTAATAAATATATAAATAAATAAATAATAATAAATGCTGCGGTACAGTGTTGCATGTAGCACAGGTACTGGTGCTGGTCTGCTGGGTTTAAATTGTAATGCCGTGAGGGTGTGCTGTGTGAACGGTTGGGTTTTTGACTTGCAGTGTTACCAAGGAAGGAGAGTTTCCGTCTGCAGGGTCATCTCTGTCAGATTAGCAACTCAAATGCTAATATCCGTATAGAACATGAGAATGTGGTTTTATTACATTACATTGCAGGCATTTAGCAGACGCTCTTATTCAGAGTGACTTACTTCGTATCCAGTTATACAGCTGGATATATACTGGAGCAATGCAGGTTAGGCGCCTTGCTCAAGGGGTACCAACGGCCGTGTCCTACCGGGGAATGCGAACCTGCGACCTTTAGGTTACAAGACCAACTCCTTAGCCATTATGCTACACTGCCTCCCACTGCCGTTTCATGGTTACATGTCAGTCACAGGCAAATTATTTATTTTTTTGGCCTGCAAAGAAAGGGATGTTGGGTTCTGTCTGCGTCACTTGCGCAGGCACTGCTGTCCTCCTGCAGAGTGACTGCGCAGCTGAACTGAGTCCAACTGCCGGCCAGTTGCCCCGCCCAGGAAAATGTACTTTTAAGTGAACAGGTGGGGGGGGATGAGTCGGGTGCAGTTTTCAAAAGCATGAGAGAGAGAGAGATCGGGAGTGTGAGAGAATGACAGAGATGGAAAGGGAGAGAGACGGGGAGAGATATAAAGAGAGAGACAGAGGCAAAGAGAGACTAAGAGAGAAAGACAGAGGGGGAGAGGGAGAGAGATAGAGATAGAGACTGGGAGAGAGATAAAGAGAGACTGATCGAGATAGAGAGAGAAAATTTTGTGTTCATATCTATATATATATATTTTTTTAAGAAAGGGATGGGCAGCAGTTCTGGGTGACCCTAAATTTGACTGTTCCTCTCCTCCCACAGCTTCCTGGCGAAGGTCCTCCAACTGGATTGATTATGCAGCCCAAATAGTGAAACAGTAGGGAGCAGTCGCCCCTCCCTGTCTGGAGAAAGTGTACGCTGGTGCTTTGTGGTCATTTTTTCTTCTTTTCTCTCTTAGGTGGTTGGGAGTTTCATATTGATTGTGGAATTCCCTGCTCATTACATAATCACTCTTAGCAACCAGCTCATCAGCCTCCTGCTGTCAATCACAGCATCCAGCTTGTGTCACATGACCATTTGCTTAACCCCCCCCCCCCCCCACCTCTCAGGGCTGTCAATCTATAGCTGTTGCTAACATCAATGCTGAGTGCGTACACCCATTAAAAATACCCGAAGATAATAAAACCCAAGTGTTTCCTCATTCTTCAAAAAGGTTTGTCTCGTTGTAATGATACTGTCTGAAAACTAAACTGACCTGTTTGCCACTACACCACCTCTATGATAGTATACACACACGCATACATGCTCACACACACACACACACACACACACACACACACACAGGCATACACATACCCACAAACACACACACACACCTGCATGCACATGCACATACCCACAAAAACACACACACACATACACATAGACTCGCACACGCACACGCACACACACACACACACACACACACACACATACACATACACATAGACTCACACATGCGCACACACACACACACACACACACACATACACATACACATAGACTCACACATGCGCACGCACGCACACACACACACACACACACACACACATAGACTCACACACGCACGCACACACACACACACACACACACACACACACATAGACTCTCACACACACACACATACACATAGACTCACACACGCACGCACACACACACACACACACATAGACTCACACACGCACACACACACACACACTTCACACACACACACACACACACATACACATAGACTCACACAGACACACACACATACACATAGACTCACACACGCACGCACACACACACACACACATACACATAGACTCACACACGCACACACACACACACACACACGCACACGCGCACACACTGCTGTTTTTCTTATTCTTGTTTCCCTGTTTGGTGGCGGTGGCAGCTGATGTGGCTGCCCTGCTGGGACTCCAGGAAATCAAACTCACTTCATTACGTCTCTTCACTGGGCAAAGTGCGGTGCAGTCACCTCTGGCTGTCCTCTGACAGGGATATCGTATTGTGCGTTCCAGTGCCGGTTCTCTCGGCAGGCTGCTGCCCTGATTTCTGTTTCTTTACAGACACGGGGATCAATAACACTTCCTGGTATTGATCCTGTACCGCGAGGCACATTCAGACCTGGCAGCCACACGCTTGCGTTTTGCGTTATTCCAAACAACTCTGGCAACCGCTGTGCGGCTGTATTCTAAACTCCACACACAGTCCCTCTTCTTTAGAACTCTTTTTTTATTTTTATTTTTTACAGTGATGTAAGAAAATTATTCATTTTCCGTTTTCTCATTTGGATTCAGTGACTGATCTCCCAGAAAAATGCATGTTGCTGACCTCCACTTCCTTTCATTATGCAGTCCCAACACCTTCCTGTGCAGCTGTTTTGTGACTTCCTGTGCAGTCGCAGTTTCATTTCCTCGGCAGCTTTTGTGTCACTTCCTGCGCAGCCTCTGTGTCACTTCCTGCACAGCTGCTGTGTGACTTCCTGTGCAGTCGCCGTTTCATTTCCTCGGCAGCTTTTGTGTCACTTCCTGTGCAGCGCTTTTGTGTCACTTCCTGCGCAGCTGCTGTGTCACTTCCTGCGCAGCCTCTGTGTCACTTCCTGCACAGCTGTTGTGTCACTTCCTGCGCAGCTGTCGTGTCAGCAGAGTGCCATGTGTAACTGAGAAGTTTCTATATGAACATTCGGCGACACCACAGCTATACACCGTAAAGCCGACATTACTCTGTCATAACCAGTCATAACAGCTCATAGTTATTTTGAAATCTGCTTGGTAAAATTCAATGTGTTCAGTATACGTTTGTGTGTCATGTCTATGGCAGGATTAGGTTGGCGTTATGGAGTGTAGTTCCAGTAAAGTGTTGCGAAAAGGTCACATCCAAAATATGGCTGATATTTTGGAAACTTTGAGGCAGTTTTTGCACTAGATGTACATTCATGTAATGTGCTACCAACCATTCTTCTCTTTGATTCAAATCCAGACTGCACAGCTGACACGAATGGAAAGCGGTGTTTCTGATCTGACGGACAACTGTTTTGGATTTTTCCTTCATTATAGAGAGAATTCTTTGAGCAGAAGAGGTCTTGCTCAGCCTAAAGCTCACACATTTCCAAAAACTTGTGAGCTACTTGAAAAGGTTTCTGCATTGATGTAGATTTTTGAAAACCCAAGTTTTTCTATAGTTCCGTTGGAGGCTTTAAAAGCGTGGGCCTGAATTTAATTAAACATTTGCCGTCAGGTTAGACATTATATTTCTTGTCTTCCCAAACAGCTTGTTGGGTTAATTTCTGTAATTGTGGCACATTGTGTTGGCTAAGTAAAAGACAAACAGAAAAATCAAACAAACAAACGGTAGTTTTGTTTTAGTGTTCACAAAGAAATCTGGTCACGCCCAGGCCCTTTACTGATGGGTAAGGAACTGGTCTTGTAACCTTAAGGTCACAAGTTCGATTCCCCAGTAGGACACCGCCTTTGTACCCTTGAGCAAGGTGCTTAACCTGCAATGCTTCAGCCATATCAATGCATTTATGCAAAAAATAAAAAATAATAATAATAATAATAATTGTGTAAATTACTCTGAAATCTAATCTACTGAATTGTGGTATCTGTACGTGGATCATTATCACCACTGGTGAGCGTTTATTCTTTCCCTCTCCGGTGTTAATGGATACGGCTCCATTTATCCTGACTGCGCGAGCGGGTAACGATTCTGGCGGCTTCCCCCTGTCAGACCGCCGCGGTTCGATAATGCATTCCGATAACATCGTTATGACCGGTCTCACTTCGCCCAATTAATCATAACGTGATAACGAGTCAATTGAGCTCATTTCTGTTCCGTTCTGTTCTCGCAGTGGAGTATTTCGAAACCGAACCGCAGGGAATGAAACGGAGTTCGCGGGAACACAGTGCGTCGCGAGTGCCCAAGTGTTAAGTCACTGAGCTTTGAATAGTGTGTTATGAGAGCAGTATCAGTATGTTGAGTGACTGAGCTACGAACAGAGTTTTATGGAAAATAGAAGTTCTTCACAGGAAAGTATGATGTGAAATGCAAAATCTTTATTATTATTATTATTATTATTATTATTATTCATAATAATAATAATAATAATAATATCCTGTGGCCCATAGAAGGGATTGGAGGCCAATTCAATTTCTGTTCTGTTCTGAAATAATGGCTTATGGATTTTTCTATTAACCCTTTGAAGAGTAGGTGTTCTAGAACTCCCGCTGCTTTCAACTGCCAGCAGTGGTTGTTACATCAGCATTGGAATGTTCAGTTCTAATAGCAAACTTGCACCACACAGGGTTAATCAAGCCCTCTGTGAAAAGTTCAAATGAGAACAAATCACCATGGGGAGATTGAACCAACACCCTGGGGGTGGGGGGGTGGGGGTCCGGATCCCAAACCATTACACTGCACTGCAGTCCCCAGTCCTACTGGCTTTGAAATGAAACCTTTCACAACCTGTCGTGCCAGTCAGACTTTGCTTCTTTCATTCCCCTGGGAACTGATGCAGGAGGAATCTTTTCTCCTCCAAATGAAAACAAGTGTGCGGAGAGAGGCATTTAACTCCCAGACTCTGCAGTATTATTAATGGAAAACACCATTACAGAAATGATTGCTTTTCCATTCTGTGAGAAAGAGATGACATCTGTTTTAATAATGGGCAAACTGTTGCCCTGGATGTAATTACTGAAATTGTACTTAGCGCTTCATTTTCCCTTCTTTAAAGTCATCTATTAAATATTTGCTCTGATATAGAAGAAAATGAGTTGGGAAATAGGTGAGTTTAATCATATTGTGAGCAAACTTATCTCCTTATGACAGAATGTACCGAAGGGTGAGAAGAAATATATATGCACACCTGCAAGCGCATGCATGCTCAAAAGCAAACACACACACATGCATGCTCCAAAGCACACGTGCACATGCAGGCATGCGCAAAAGCATGCACACACAGGCACACATGCTCAAAAGCACACGTGCATGCATGCATGCTCAAAAGCACACACGTACTTACATGCATGCTCAAAAGCAAACATGCACATGCATGCATGCTCAAAAGCATGCATACGCATGCATGCATGCTCAAAAGCACATGCACGCATGCTGAAACACCCACACGTGCATGCACGCATGCTCAAAAGCACACATGCACATGCACGCATGCACACATATACATGCATGCACAGACATGCAGGAATACAAATGTAAGCAATCACATGCTCACATGCAGAAACACACACTTGCACGCATGCAAAAAAACATCCATGCATAAGCATGCACCCATGCATACACACCATTCAAGCATGTTTGTCCATGCTTAGACAGCTAAGAGCATCTGATGAGAGCTACACACTGAAAAAGCAGTCTAAATATTCAATATCCAGGAAAAAGAAAACATTTCACTTCATGTTTTGAACATTTTGTAAACGTTTCTAAAATTAACACGAATATGCAATTCATTTAGTGAACATTTAAATGAAGTGCATCAATCATTCACTAAACGTGAGAAAACCATGAAACAATTATCATCGTGTGAGCAGATGAGGATGAAGAGCAGGTATCTTTGTGACACACGTCACAGGGTTTTAGTTTCCTGGGCATGTTTTCCGTGCCCAAGCTATCTGGCCGGGAGAGATGCTATCGAAGCGTCCGCCAGAGCTGACAGGAGACTAATTAAGCGCTGGTTCGGTGTGCTAAAAAAATCTTTAATCTGCAGAGAATATCAGCGGTGCTTTACAAATGTAGACACTGTTCTATATTTTTACCAGGAAAACAGGACATAAATCCTGAATGCCTTTTCGTGAATGCTTTTTTTATTTTTATTTTTTCTTCTATTATAGCCTATTTTTATCCCCATTATGTTCTAAAATAAACCATAGATCACTCGCCGGCTATACAACAGTCTGGTAGCTCATATACAGTACGTGTGTGTGCGTTATTATTCCGGGAATTGGCAGCGTGCACACGGATGATGGTGCAGCCTCGCTTTTCCAGCTGGACAAGGCCTCTCTTCACAGCGTTCCAGGAAATTGGTTTCACGTACGGAACGACAAGACAGCCAGCACTGCAGTGGCCAAGGCATGTGGCCATCCAACACAAGTCAACTGTTCTATCGAGCCCTAGAAGTGCTCACGCCGAAAAGCTTTTTTTATTTTTTATTTATTGGAGCACTTAATGGCATGGGAGGCAGCCATCTTTTCAGCCACAAATGAAAATTAATACCGAGGCTGTGGCCCAAATCCCTGCTTCAACATGGTTGCCAAGGCGACGTAATCTGTCAGGTACCGCAGAAGCCGAGTGAAATGGGCGAAGGCCTCGGCACCCCTTAGTTTTGGAAGATGTCAGAAACAAAAACTGCTCGGCTGTCTTGGGTGGGAACACAAATATCGCCCTGTCTGCTGAGAAACGTGCCCTACTTGCCATTTTAACTCAAGGACAATTGCATAAAACTGAGGAAGCTAAGCAGCCATAGCCTTCTCATGTCAAACTGGTGAAGCTAAGCAGCCATACCCTTCTCATGGCTAATTGCTGAAGCTAAGCAGCCATACCACCCTGTACCCTTCTCAGGTCAAACTGCGGAAGCTAAGCAGCCATACCACCCTGTACCCTTCTCATGGACATGTGTGTGTGTGTGTGTGTGTACAAGCTAAAAGAACATCCCCTCCTTGTGTATTATCCCCTACATGCACACACACACACACACACAATAGCACACTCACTCACTGACTCCCTGACATATGTGCACAATAACACACTCAGTCACTGACTCACTAACATAAGCACACACACACACACACACACACAAATATTTGTGTGTGAAACACGAAAAATCTTTTGAAAAAAAAAGAGGAAATATTCGTAATGTAGATGCTTGGAATAAAAAAAAAGGTGGGGATTATTCTGAAACTTTCGGTTTGATTAAAAATAGTTTAGTTACTGAATTGTGTTCACATGTAGTCACGTAAAAACATCATTCTGAATTCTTAACCCGACTGTGACTACTACATGGCTTGAGTGTACAGACGTGTGTTGCTGGTATGGAAGAAAGGCAGAGTTTTTAGACACTGGTCCGCTATAAAAAAAAATACCTCGGTATTTCTCACGTCTGTGTCCCTGCTTGGTGGTTGTAGCGTTCGGCGAAGGGATTTAGTGACTTTGTTTTTGTTTGTTTATTTTGCGGATGTTTTTTTTTTTTTTTTTTTACGTCTTTATTTATTTAATGTTAATTTACTCTCAAGGTATCAACATTCAGTTTGAGAGTTCCCGTCTCCTGATTGAATTAGATTAGATTAGGAGTGCTTTACTTCCCCCGCGAGAGAACTACTCGCGCGATTTTCGGGTACAACGAGGCGAGATCGCACACAAGGACGTTCAAATGCACACAATTCAATTACGGATGGCAGCACAATACGTATCATCCACAACGAATTATGATATACCCAGTGTGCCCAGACAAAAGTAACTGTGTTTTGTTCGAAATGCTTTCTAGCACTAGCTTATTTATCTTTTGTCAGATTTTAAAAAGAATATATCACTGGAGGAAATGTGTTGACAGCTTCACTCTTTTTATCAGTGCAGTGTCAAGACTAGAGCAGGCGGGTCCAATCTTATCTTAAAAGGGCCAGCGTGGGTGCAGGTTTTGAGTTTTAGCCCAGCGGTACGACACCCAATTCAACTAACGAACTAATTGTGGCTTTAAATCTAGACCTTGGAAAGTAGAATCAGGTCTCTTTGTGCTACGCCCCTGGTCTGGACGTGTATAGAAATGACAATTACCCATGTCCAAACTGAAGTTACTTCGGAAATACATTTATATTTTACTCGCGTGAACGGCGAATAGAAATTAAGCATTGCATTGCGAGGGCGTGTAAAAGGACTGTCAGTGTGCGAAGATCGCGACCCGTAACTCGCGTAGTGCTGGCACGTGAATATAGATCTGCGTCTCTGGCGAAACGCTCTTAATCTGTAGCTCTGGTCTGCAGCCGTGGAGATGATGCAACCGTTTGTTCCCGCCTCTCTCACGCCCCCTTTTGCCTTGGGAATCCTCCAGAGCGCGCGGTGGCACTTCCCAGCATGCATCGGTCTACCTCTCATTAAACCACGTCCTCCGGAGCGCGCGGAGCACTTCCCAGCATGCACCGCTCTTCCTCTCATTAGTCGCATCCTCCTGCTCGTGTCAGAGGGCCTGCAGGTAATTATCCGCCGCCACCTTTCCGAAGTCGCTAACCCGCCAACGCCGCCACCACTGCAACTGCTGCCACCCTCCAGAGTCACGGTTACCCGACCCATCACTTCCCGTTTCTCGCGGAAAAAAAACTAAAACAAAGAATAAGATTTTTGGGGTCCCTCAAGATTCACAGAGAATGAGAGAGAGAGACAGAGAGAGAGAGAAAGAGAGAAAGAGAGAGAGAGAGAGAGAGATAAATGCGAGAGTGGTGCAAATTAATTGGTTTTGTTAAATCCCTCTTGAACGGGAAGCCGATGCTGCTTCACAAGAGGCCATTACTACCAATCAATTTAAATCTGTTTTACTCTTCCCACAGAAACCAATTAGGAAATTTAATTTTACATTTTGATTTACGGCATTTACATAGGAGAAGGGGGTCCAATCCACTTAATAGGAGGAGGACATTTATTTATTTTTTTAAATTGGGGAGCGTTGGAAAGAAACCAGACTATATTGATCTTTGGGAGAGAAAGACAGAGAGAGAGAGAGAGAAAGAGGAAGAAGGGGGGGAGTGAGGGCGAGAGAGAGGATGGATAGAATAGCTTTCTTAATTAAATGGCTTCAGAAAAATTAAACCCAAATTGCCGGGTCCAGCAAAGAAAAAATAAATTAAGCAGATTACACACTGTGTGCCCTTGAGAAATTACCCTTTATCCACTTGTTTTTTGTTTTTCTTTTTGTTTTTTGTCATCGGGGGCTCAGAGTGAATTTCGGGGCGCCTGCGGTTTCTCTTTCTCTGGCCGGCTGCGGGACATCTGTCCTTCGAACGCGGGTCTGCGTGACCTCGCCTCTGCACCGTCCAACGAGAGAACCACGCCGGCTTACCGTCGCATCCAAAAAAAAAAAAAAAAAGCCCGCCCCGTGGCTACCTGCAGGAAGACGCTGTCGGGAACAGGACAACACCTGCTGACTGGCGCGTCTGTCAACCTCGTTCTTTTTACATTTTTTTTCTTCCTCGCCGTGTACTTTCACCATCGTCCACCAGAGGGAGCAAGCGAGTCACGGTTGACGGATTCACAGTTAATATAGCGTCGATGAGTAAAAAAAAAAATATATATATACGGTACTTAAACCTTAGGCGGCCACAAACCTGCGTGGCTGGTCTTCACTTCAGAGTGCAGCTGTAATTCCCTCCGGTGCAACGAAATGAGCTGGGATCCGGTCCCTCGTTGAGTCCTCCATTAACACCCGGGAGGGTCAGGCTCCCTTCCGGAAAGGTCCGTGAGTATTCATTTTCATTTTTCCCCCGCTCGAAATTCAGCTGCCAAATCAGTTAATGTGGCATGTACGACTTCACCTAAGTCATGCAGTAAAACGGTGCATAAAATGATTCCATAAA
Source organism: Anguilla anguilla (assembly GCF_013347855.1). NCBI lineage: Eukaryota > Metazoa > Chordata > Actinopteri > Anguilliformes > Anguillidae > Anguilla > Anguilla anguilla. Next base: position 76,364,369 of record NC_049201.1, on the reverse strand, counting down.
AAAATGCCTTTGGCTGCTGAACAAACACCATCTCCAGATTTGATACTTGCACTCACACAAACACACTCACAGATACACACACACACACACCACACCACACCATACACACACAGAGACGCACACGCACACACACAAAGACAGACACACAAGCACTACACACATGCACACACACACCGACACACACAAGCACAAACACAGGCACACACGCACACCACACCATACACACACACACATAAACACTACACACACACATATACACACTCACAGAAACCACACTATACACACGCTCACACAAACATTACACACACACTACACCATACACAAACACACACACACACCACACCATAGACAAACACACACACACACTACACACACACACCTTTAACTCCGTATTGCTTCATCAAAAGAGTGCATGGGCCATTGAAAACCCAACATAGTAAACATTGATCAGCTCACTGATCACTAATCAGCTGTGGGAGAACTAAGGCCTTCCCTTTCAGTCAAATTTGGCGGCCATTTTGTAAATATGTTCATTGATGGATTGACTGACACGGAGGAGCGGTCACATGACACCTAAATGCCAAGAGTAACGACACATCGTGAAAAAAAAAACCGCACAGCTAAGGGGCTAAGGGGCTAATGCCAAAGAGAACAAGGCAAAACTACAAATATTTGGAAAAAAAAAACCCCCCCGCAAAAATCGCAGAAGCACTTCGCCGCGTTGTTTTGTCGATTGCCTCCCGTGTCGAGCTTCCGGGGGATTTTCGCGGGGTGCTGGCGGCCCCTCGGCTGCGTACGAATCCACGGAGCGAACCCGGCGGCGTGGCTAATTGCGCTACATCGGGCTAATTGGCGTCGTTCCGTTCAGACAAGACGCGTGACCCGGGCTCCGGGGGGGGGGGGGCGGGCCCTGTTCACCTTACAGATCCGCAGGTTCAATATTCTCCCAACGCGATGCCTCGCAGTGTAGCTGAGCGCACGCAAGGAAGTCTCATTTAGACCGCTGAACTTTGATTAACCTCTTAATGATGGTACAAAGGCCTGCATAAACAGATGAGTGTGGTGGGGGGGAGGTGGTGTTGGAGGGCAGCATTGACTTTAGGAAGCTTCTCCCAAGGCGTTATTACGGTGCGAGAAAACAAACCGCAGTTCCTCCTTCCTGCCACCAGATGGCAGCACACTGCTTTGCTAAAGGGGGGGGGAGCTGACTCACGCCGCCACTTCCCTGTGTAACCCCGCGCGCGGCGCGCAATTTCGCGGGATTTTTCTTCCGCGAGAAGATGGGGCGTGCTCCGCGTCACCTGCTCCGCGTAACGAGCGAAATCGCAGCGGTCGTTTCCCCTCTGTCTTGCTGTCGAATGAAATGTTGGGGCGGGTATATTAGGGGGGTCTGTGGGCGGTTAAAGGATCCTCACACTTGGTGGGGGGGGGGGGGGGGGCGACGATGGCGAATTCATGTTCGACAAGAGCAGGTTACCGAGCTTCATCATCATTGGAGGGGAAGGAGGGATGGGGCGGGGGGGGGGGGGGTGATTCAGGTGGCGACTGCCGTTGTCGCTTTAATAAGCCCGGCGATGTGGCGAAGCTGACAGAGAGGAGATCTTCTGCGTGAATCATGGCATTTCAGCATCAGAGAGAGAGAGAGAGAGAGAGAGGAAGAGAGGGAGAGAGAGAGAGAGAGGGAGAGAGATAGAGAGAGAGAGAGAGATAGAGAGAGGAAGCGTGAGAGTAAATTAAGAGCAGAAATACCTTCTGTCTAAAAAAAAAAAAAAAAAAAAACACAGAACTGCCTTCCTCCCTCGCTCCCTCCCTCTTACCGGTTTCTCCCCGATGCCGTCTCCGCTCGCAAGGCTGACTGACGCTGCCGCTGCGCCGCGGGGCAGGAAGTTCTTCCTCAAACGAGTCCCCCTCAGGAGAGAGACGCAGGCACCGCGGAAACCCCCCCCCCGCCCCCCCCGCCCCCCTAAAAAACAAACCTCTTTAATATTTCAGTGCGCAGTCTGGATGGTTTTTTCTTAATCCGCCACGGAATTAAAAAAAAATCAAAAATAATAAAATGAGTCTACAAACAGCTGTTTCGCATGCGCAGGTCGCTTTAACGGTAATAATTACCCGTTTGAGTCTAAAAAAAAAAGGTCGATAAAAAGTGCACTAATATGTAGTGAAGTGCTTGTTTGTTTATTTTTATTTTTTTTGTTGTTGTTAAAACCGTGTTTTTATTTTAACTGGTTCCCGCCGGAGCCAGGACGAGCCCTCTCTCCCCGGGACCTCCGGGGATTCTGTCCCGTCCTGCTGGCCCGTGACACGTTTTTTTAGCGTTGCTGTTCACCAGCTGCGGGTCCAGCCCTGGCGTCGTCAGCCAGGTTTATGTGCACCTGGTGACAGCCGTCCCCTTAAGTGAGATAAATGCACAGGGGCTAAGCACTTAATTGCGGGGACTGGCCACGGCAGCACGCCGTCCAATTGGCTGCTCGTTTTCCTAAACAATCGGCGTTCCCCAGACAAAGCTGATGATTATTATACATTTTTTAAAAATTATTATTATTATTTTTTTTTTTTAATCCCCGTGTTGGCTGAGCGGGAGAATCGCTCGCTGCTGTTCATTGCTGGGTCGCTGCACATGTATTATCACTATGTTAGCTTCCGCTCAGCATTGTCAGGCCATGACGCTTGACTTTTCGGTTGTGGTGGTATAGGCTAGTCGATTCGGCTCTCGTGTTAATAAATTCCCTGTGAGGGCGACGCTGGGTTTGTTTCCTGACTAAAGTAGGAACCGTATAGCGGGTGATGCTATCAGTTATCTGTGGGCTACTTTATTAGCGAAATAGCACAAACTTCTCTAGAACACGCACGTTTTATAATAACATTATAACGTCACATCATATCGTTGACGCACGATGACGCCATCTTGAACAGCGTGTGGGTTACGGTGCTTTTTCCGCACTTGAAACAATATCTGCCGTCAATTCGAACGAGAGCCGGTGGTGCAGCATCTCACCTGTCCTCAGGTAAGGTACCTGAACGCAGATTGAGGAGAGCTAGCGCGGCACGTGCTGATCACGTCACGAACAGCACGCAAACACAAATAATAATGATGCTAATAATAATAATCACCATCATCAAAATCTTCGTCGTCATCGTCATCATCAGAGGGACTCTGGGTGAAATGCGTCTGGTTTCAGGGCCGCTGGCCGAGGCTATCAGCAGTAATTAGCACCAGCAGTGGGAGCTGGCTTTCATTTATTTCTTTGTTTCCTTTGTACTCCTGTAATTTGCCTGTGTATTTTTGGATCTTTTTTTTGTTTTGTTTTGTTTTGTTTTGTTTGTGTGCTTTAATTGGCCGGCGGGAGTGCAGAAGTGTGGAGGCTGGATGATGGAAGCAGGTTATTCCTCCGCTGGTCTGTCAGGGAGGCCAGAGCTGTGGTGACGCCCGGCCCTGCTCCCACCCTCCCTCCCTGGGGGGCGGCCTTACCTCACCAGCCTCTTAGTGTGGCTGCCCTCACACTGCTGCCGTTCTCCAGGGGGTAATGTCATCATATCACACACACCACACACACGCACACACACATACCACACCCCCACACACAAACATGCACTCACACACCACACCCCCACACACAAACATGCACTCACACACACACACACACCACACCCCCACACACAAACATCCACTCACACACCACACCCCCACACACAAACATCCACTCACACACCACACCCCCACACACAAACATGCACTACACACATCACACACACAAACAAACACATAAACACACAAATACACACACACACATACACGCACAGACACACACACACAAACATCACACAAACAGGCACACACACAAACACCACACACAAATACACAACACACACCCCACACCAAACACACACCCACGCACATTGGTACAGTAAGTGCTATCACACACCTCTATCACACACAAAAACACCCTCACCCTTATACATTCACCATTTCATCTCTGCCTTCATGCATTCACTATCCATCCTCCCCCTTCCTCTGCATCTGATGACTATTTCAACAGAGAGAGAGAGAGAGAAAGAGAGGGAGAGAGAGAGGGAGGGAGTGAGAAAGAGGGAGAAACATGGGAGAGGCAAAAACAAAGGAGAGAAGGAGCTTTAGATGCTGTCTTTATGAACCTCTTCTGCACGTGTGTGGGCCTCCTCCACCTAACCACCCTTAAAAATAGCACCACCTCATTACCCCCTCTGACAGTGTGCTGTCTGGGATACCCCCGCACCCCCCCGTAAATGAGAGACACGGTCACGGTAAAGCAGGCACGGAGCGTCCCCTGACCTCCCTCATTTCAGAGCGCGGAGAAGGAGAATCCGGAGTTATTCTGAGTTATTCAGGACCTCGGGGAGCCCAATTAGCTCAGCGCTACAGAGTTTCTTTTCTTCGGGGCGAGCGGGCATATATATTTGTACTGCAGAATTCCAGAGGGGTGTCTTCCAAGGTGACAACCAAAAACCCCTCCCCCCCGGAAACATCAAATTGAACAGCTTAGCACTCACTCCATACATTATGACATCATCCATTATAATGTGAATGTTGTGTAGAACCCGGCATCCATTATGACATCATCCACTACGATGTGAGTGTTATGTAGAACCAGTCATCCATTATGACATCATCCACTATGATGTGAGTGTTATGTAGAACCAGTCGTCCATTATGACATCATCCACTATGATGTGAGTGTTATGTAGAACCCGTCGTCCATTGTGACGTCATCCATTATGACGCACTCCTCGGTCTCCAGATCTGAACCCAGTTTAGGTTCACTTATGAGATGTTCTGGGAGGACTTCTTGAGCAGGAATGTATTCCATGTTCCTCGGACTGTATCCTGGAAGAGTCGTGGTGGTATTCCTTCTGCAGAATTCCGCACGCTGTTAGGCCCTGTTCCACGGCGCACGCAGGAAGTACTGGCCACACATGGCGACCCAAGATCCTGTTCAGTTACTTGGTCTTCTTCTGTGTTTCTGTTGCGTTTTTGTTATTTGCTTTCTTCTCCACCTGTACCCCAATCCCTGTGGCACATGAGAGTCAAATTTAGGCTTTCAGAGACACTCTTACCCAGAGCTACTTGCACAGATTACTTTTCCTCATAGACAATCCAGTTATACAGCTGATATTTACTCAAGCGGTTCAAGTTAAGCATCTTTGCTCACAGGTTCCTCAGCCGTGCCTTGCCATGAGAATCAAACCCGCAACCTTGGACTTCCAAACCCAGTTCCCTAACCGCTATACTACACTACTGCCTGTGTTGCGTGAACACGCGTGATGTCAGCACTGCGCCCTGTCACTTTTTCCGTCTGCGGTGATGAATTCCTTGTTAGTCACACTCTGTTCAAGTTTCCTCTCTGGTCTGACGACAGTGCCCAGTAGGGGGGGGGTAGGATTCCCACCCGGCCCGTGAGACACAAACCGGCTCATTGTGTGAGCTCCCATCCAAAAGTTACCAGGGTAACTGGAGGGGGGGGGCTTCCAAACACTCCTGAAGCTGAGTTCCCCCCTCCCTGCGTACGCCACGGCGCCGATGGACCCGGCGAGGTTTCCGCCGCGCTGATCCTCGCCGTCCGCGCTCTGTAGATCGGGGCGAGAGTTTCGGGGAAAAGCTGAAAGGGGCGTGGCCTTTTGGAGTCTTCACGCACGGAGCCCACCTCCTCCTGTTCTTCTGCGCCGTCGGTGTGTCAGCTTCTCCCCGCCAATCAGCACTGACGTGTGAGGTCAGGGGTCAGGGGTCAGGGGTCAACATAAAGGGGAGTGGTAGAGGTATTCATGGCACAGGAGATATCCCAGCTGCCCCTAACAGCCACACTCAGCTCTCCAAGGCTGCACTGTGAACCAAGTCACAGCCTCTCTCTCTCTCGGTCTCCCTTTCTCTCTGTCTCTCTCTCTCTCTCTCTAGCTCTGTTTCTCTCTCTCTCTCTAGCTCTGTCTATCTCTCTCTCTCTCTCTCTAGCTCTCTCTCTAGCTTTGTTTCTCTCTCTCTCTAGCTCTGTCTCTCTCTCTCTCTCTCTCTAGCTCTCTCTCTAGCTCTGTCTCCCTCTCTCTCTCGCTCTCTAGCTCTGTCTCTCTCTCTCACACTTTCTTTTGCTCTGTCTCACACCCTCTTTCCCTCTCATCAATGCTTCAAGTTAATTAGACAATTAAGGCCTAATTAAAACAGTCTTTAGGGGAATGTGGAATCTCGGACAGTGTGTGTTTTTGGCAGAAAAGTGAGAGAGAGAGAGTTTTTTTTTTTTCCGCCCTCTGTCATATAACCAAGTCGGGGTTCGGTTGAGGCGATGACTTCATCTCAATCACACATCTCCCTCACCCCAACACCCCACCCCCTCGCCACCAGCCCACAGTGCTGCTTGTTTTGGCGGGGCTGGGGGTGAGGTGGGGGGGGGGAGGGTGTAGTTTCACACAGACAGGAAGAATAACAGTGTTAAACTCGCTGTGCTCAACTGCACTGTGAAGCCATGGAGAGAATGTGCGAAGTAAACAAAGAGGGGAAAAGATAAAGGGCGGGGGAGAGAGAGAGAGAGAGTGTGACAGTAAAAGGAAAGAGCAAGAGATAGAGAGCATGGGAGAGAAAGAGGTGAGAAGAGCGGGAGAATGAGAGATGACAAACATGAGTCAAGCTGCCACCTTGAAAGCACTTCTGACAGACTATGAAAGTATTGGTCACTTAGTAATACCAGCTGAGCACTGCTAATTTGCCAGCTCACGGCCTTACGCGCGCGCGCACACACACACACACACACACACTCGGCAGGCATAAGGGCTGGAAACGCTGAATCAGACGTGACTGGCATCTGAGCACGCACGGTTCCTTACACAAGCTTGGTGAAGGCGGAGGGCAAGCTAACAATAACGCCCGATTGCATCAACCTCTCTGTTTGGAGGTCTCTCATTGGCTAATCCAGCTGGCCAATGGCACGAGTTGCGCGGTGGTCGGGCCGTCAGGCACGTACGTGCGGGTCCCGTACAGCCCCACATTTCTGCACTGTGAAAACTCTCTGTTGTGTTTGGTTGGTTTGTGTTGTTTTGTTTTTTTCTCTTACTGTTTTTTTTGCTGTTGTGAGTAATACTGAGCCCTGGAATCAATTTCCCAACTGAAAACCCCCCCCCCCCCCCGCCCCCCCCCCCCCCCCCCCACCCACAAGGAGAAAAGTGAAATGTTAATACGCAAGGTTAATGTGGCAGTTCCATTCATACTGCACTGTTAATGGAGCTATTATGGGCTGGGTTTTCAAAAATGGAAATTATTTTCTTTTGGCTAAAATGGTGGCTTTCATACCTCGAACCCCATTCAGGCTGTCTGATTAGTGTAGTGCTGGTGTTTTTGCCGGAAGCATTTCTGGTGGGAACGGGTGGGGTTTTCTGTGTAAAATAAGCAACGTTAAGAGGAAATGTCACCTGCTGAAGTCTGGCCTGGATCTGGAGATAAATAGTAAAGCCAGAAGATGCATTTAACTCACTCCTGAGAAGTAGCTTTCATATTCAGACTTTTAGGCCACAGGTGAAATTACTTGAAAGAGAAAAAGCGAGTTGTGTGTGTGTGTGTGTGTGTGTTTTTTTAATGCTTGTGTTTGTATTTCTGCCTCTGTGTGGGTATAATCATTTGCATTTGTGTGTTTATGTTTGTATGGATGTGTGTATTTTTGCGCATGTGTGTGCGTGTGTGTGTGTGTGTATGTGTGTAGGGGTGGGGGGGGGGGTGTGTGGGGGTGGGGACTCATTTCAAAAGCACAGCTGTTTCTTGACTGTGTGCAGTTTAATCTGCTGGGGTTATCTTCCACTGCAGAGAATAATCCCACATGGCCATTCTGTTTGACTTCTTCAAAAGGGGGATTAGCAGGAAATGAAATACAAAAAATGAAAATGTTTTCGGTGCAGAAATGGAATGCTTGTGATGTCTGCAGCAAATCTGCACGCAAGCACACACACACATGCACAAGCACAAGCACACACACAGACACACACACATACACAGATCCACACACACATACACAGATCTGCACACACACGCATGGTCACATGCGCCCGCACACACTATTGTAAGCATGCTCTTCCTCGTTAGTATAGTGGTGAGTATCCCCGCCTGTCACGCGGGAGACCGGGGTTCGATTCCCCGACGGGGAGGCTTTCTTTTCACCTCAGCAACAGCGACACCTATTTTGACCTCAACCACGACCTCCAGCGCGAGTGTGGCAGTGTATCCAACTGTATAAATTGATGCAATTTTAATGTATCTAAAAACAAGACAAGAGCATCTGCTAAATGCCTGTAATGTTGCACACATACACTCAATCATGCACACACACACACAGGCATGCTGGCACTGACATTCACACACACACACACACACACACACACACACACATATACACATGTACAATGTATGACACCGAAACTTTTACCGTGGGTTTGCGGTGTGTGTGTTTATATACTTGTCGGCTGTGGATGTTTCTGACTGTGCGAGTTCCAGAGAGAGAGAGAGAGAGACAGACAGAGAGATGAAGGGAGAGAGAGATATGAAGGAAGAGAGGGAGATGACAAACATGAGTCAAACTGCCACCTCAAAAGCACTTCTGACAGATTGTGAAAGCATCACCCACTTTGTAACACCAGCTGAATACCACTAATTTGCCAGCTCACAGCTTTTCACACACACACACTCACACACACACACACACACTCAGAAATGCTAGAAAAACAAGCAGGCAGTCAGGCTGGCTGCGGTTACTCAGTTGGCCAGAGGGGTAGCTCTTGGGAAATGATAGGGGACATTCGCGTCATCTAAGCTGGCTTTCCTATGGGGAGCCTGTGGCCAGCTATGATCTGTGCTGTACAGCAAGCTGCCACCATCTATTTTAACAGAGCACACCAACAAACAGCCACCCCCCCCCCTCCTCAAAAAATAAAATAAAAAAATAAAATAAAAATTGTGTCCACTAAATGCCGCTTTCACAACTTTCCAACTCAATCGGCAAAAAAATTCTGACAATGAAGTCGGTAAGTTGGTGGAAAATTTTGCTTCACGAGCTTGCAGCGATGCAACTTAATAATTGTTAAACCTTCACCCGTTTCAGTGTGGCGGATATGTAGGCTTACACCTTTATCGCGCATTTGTAGTCAGCCTCCTCAATCTCCTGAAGAAACTGGCAACATTTCGTAAAAAGCAAAAAAGCAACCAGATCTGCATCATTTCTCTCAAAATGTCCACGTTTGTCTTCAGGGTTTGATTCTCTAAAAAAAATAGCATGTGATTGTAACGCGTTTCAGTGGAGCTTCTGACTTAGGTGTATTAACTGTCTTAACTACTGCTTGTATTTTTTCCATAGACTGCGTTGTTGCCGTTCTCGTTGTGTTAGCGTTAATCAGTTTAACCTTCAGGGTCCAAGTTGAACTATGCGGTTGTTCCCTGCACTTGGACCGGTACTTCTCTCTAGGGGTTTCGTCATACTTGTTCCTGGTTATGGTTATACACTTTGTTGTACGTCGCTCTGGATAAGAGCGTCTGCCAAATGCCTGTAATGTAATGTAATGTAATGTAATGTAATGTAATGTAATGTAATGGGAACCTTTCGACCAGCACACGGCTAAAGCGTAAGTCCATTTATAGCCTTCATTTCACCGTCAGGTCAGAGTCACAGATGTTTGATCGGGAGTTCAATCAGCCCTCCCGCCGCGGGGTCCCTGCACCAATCAGACGGCTCTGTGGCTGCCACGCCCACAAAACCCAGCCAGTTAAAGCTCCGTTTAAAGCAGAGCCTGGCCAATTAGCTCCTTCCAAATTCTGTCCAATCAGAAGCTCTGAAGTCACGCGGCTGCAGGTGCCAGTCCAGGCGTGCGGAGTATTTCCACATTATACTAAACTGCACGTTCCAGGAACAAAGGAAAACCCTAAAAACACTTTTAAAATACAAACAGCAGAGTACAGTAATACGCACTTTTTTCTGTTACAGTATCAAAAATCATCACAGAAAGTAAATATAAAATGTTTTTTTTTATTTTTTATTTTAAATTGATGCCACAACATCAATGTGAACTGGAGACACACAAGGCAATGCTAGTCCGTATATAAGAGATCTGACAGATCTGTCACATCTTACAATGCTAATGCGAATTCCCTTCCCTTGAAATTAAATAACCTGAAAAAGCAAAGCTATTTAGTACTGATTTATACGGCTCTTTTACGCCATGCTTCCACTATACTCTTACACCCCCCACTATCGCCTACCGCACTACCTCACGCATAAACACCCCTCCCCTAGGAAACCGTTGCATTTTCTGCACTTTTATATCGCCCCCTGCTGGTTGACATGCGCACAGTGCTCTGAGCTGATGACACAGAGGCTTAACTGATCAAAAGAACCAAAAGAATTAAGTGTCTTTCAAAGTAAGCCTTGATTTGGGGAAACCCTTGTATATGTGTCAATTCATTTGTTTGTATATACAGGGTAGGTTGACTGAACACACATGATCTTTTACAGCAATGCCCTGTTAACTTTTTATTTAATATTTAAGACGTGCACATTCATTATTTGCCAACAAATGTTTTTCTCAATCCTTGTTTTATGACCACCTTTTAAGGAGCACAGTACCCAGTAAGTTTCACAAGACTTACACCTAAGAAACTGTGCAATTCGAATTGTTGAGTGCTGGGAACTGTAGTCCAAAAAAAAAAAAAAAAGACAGGAACTAATTTTCACGTTTTTCAAGGCCAGCGAATGGGTAGGATTTAACTATCGTGCGTGCGACCGGACTAATTTCTCCCGCCTTTTTTCCCCTCACCCCACAGAAATACCAGAGATGCCGACGGGGTGGAATTTTAATGGCTGGAGGGGGTGGGGGAGAGGGGGTGTAGGGGAGCGGGGGTTTGGGTGGGGGTGGGGGGGGGGGGGGGAGTTCCTCCCAAGCCACACGGCCACTAAATCACTTGTCCTCAGCAGTCCCACGGAGCAGAGAAACATTAACTAGCCAGGTGTTTTAGTCTCGATCCTTCCCCAGCAGCAGTGAATAATGAGGGTTCATTAATAAACTTGCTTTACTACTACCCCCGTGGTTTCATAGCTCTGGCGCCTCTGGCTGCTTCCTGTTCCCGGGGGTTGCCAGAATGCCGTCTAAATCCCCCAAGCCGGAGAAAGAGAATCCCTGTGTACCAAAAGACGCCCTGATGACATCATCGCGTGACGAATAAGGTCAAATAAGGCGCCAAACTGTTGACATCCTTTTTTTTTAAAATGACAAACAAATCAAATACAGCCATTTAAACCCAGGAACAAATAACAATCTTCCTATTACAACATCTGTGTGCTTTTATTATTCATGTAATTTTAGAAAAAAGAAATTCACAGAATTTCTGTTGGCTTCTCAGTTCCAGGATTAGCTGCACAATTGTGGAGAATTCAGCCAATCTTTATAAGAAATGTTCTTCTTTGTTTTTTTTTTGTTGTCCATTGGAATTCTTGTAAGCTGCAATTCCAGTGCAATTCCTCTGATTCTGCAAATTACCTGGGACATACCTGAGTCCCAGGTAAGTCCCAGGTAAGTTGCAGGTAACAGCTGCATAAAAACTTCACTGTAGTGCCCATAATTCCAGTGGGTCTTCTTTTACTTCCTGTTCTTCATTTCACTTTTTTTTTTTGCGACTGCAAAAACAAAAAAATCTTGATTCGTCATGATTATTACGATGACGACGATTATCGTTGTTGTTACAGAAACTGTTATTGCAAAATATGCTATTACGCCTTATTGTTATTATTAAACTACGCCTTTTTGCTTTACCAGGGGGAATAACGAATGCATTCTCATTCATATTTACTCGATAAAATCTGTGTGAAGACCGCGGTTTTAATGCACAGAGAGGGACGGGTATTGATTTTATAATTTAAATGAGTGTGTTCGAGGTTGCTCCGCCAGCGCCCCGCTGAAAGCCCCCCGAGGCCCGCCTGCGCGTGCCCTTAGCCGGCTATTTTTGGAGTAATTGCATTTTTTGAGGAGAGGCTTTCTGTTCGCGCTTTTGGTGAATAAATGTAAATCTGCGCTGTTGCAGGTTCGAGCGGGGGGGGGGGGGGGGGGGGCTAATGGTTTTTTGCTGTGGGCTAATTGGACGGCGGGCCCTGTGGCTCTTCTGCGATATGATAGGGAGGAGGCTAACACTCGCGCTTTAACAATGCCCCCTGCCCACCGCCGCTATGCAACGCTAGCGTTACGCTGCTGTAATGGTGTGGGCTAAGTGTGTGTGTGTGTGTGTCTGTGTGTGTGTGTGTGTGCACGTGTGTGTGTGCGTGTGTGTGTGAGAGAGAGAGACAGAGAGCGAGATAATCATTTTTGTTAGTGAGAAATACCATATTGAAATAGGCTCCAGCACCCCCCGTGACCCGGCTCAGGATAAGCGGGTATAGATAATGGATGGATGGATGGGTGGGTATACATGTAAAGGAAACGTGGAACAGTGAAATCACGTGCACATTCTCTAATTAGGTCAGGTGGAGAGTCTGACTGAAGGAGAGAAAAGGACAGCAAGGACCGCTCTCTCCTCAAACGCTCCTGTCCTCCTTTATTAACGGGTGGGGTGGAGAGGGGGGGTGGGGGAGCAGAAAAACACACACACACACACACACACACACCAGCAGAGCCTCCGTCTTCGCACCCACCGTTCCGATTATCCGTGATTAGCCGCAATTGCGCGAATGTGAATTTACCCTTGTCACTCACTCACACACTCACTCAACACCCGAGGAGAACAAAAAAAAAAAAAAAAGCTCTTGTTTTTGTGTGTGCATTAGAGCGAGCGGCGGGAGCTGGCCATTTTACCGGCGCGCACGCTAAACACAGGGAGCCGCGCCGAAAACCTGAGGCGCACTCAGAGTAATCGCCTCTGGTAGTTTTCCGTCCGTCTTATCGTTTTGAACGCGGCCGCCCCCCCCCGCTGCCACGCTCGCAGCGGCGTTTAGCGGCTGTCCGACCTTCTCCCGAGGACAGCGCCGCCGCCGCCGCCGCGCGGGCACACTCAGGGTACTTAAATGAGCTTCCATTTATAACCGCCGTTTCTTAAAACCGTCGACGGCTCCCGTCTTTAAACCGAAGCCCGTGGCAACGCTGACCCACGTAGCCGTGCCGTCATGAGCAGCCGTTCAGCCGTTCAGCCGTTCTCTCTGCTCTGAGTGCTCTCTCTCTCTCTGCTCTGAGTGCTCTCTCTCTCTGCTCTGAGTGCTCTCTCTGCTCTGAGTGCTCTCTCTCTGCTCTGAGTGCTCTCTCTGCTCTGAGTGCTCTCTCTCTGCTCTGAGTGCTCTCTATCTCTGCTCTGAGTGCTCTCTCTCTGCTCTGAGTGCTCTCTCTCTGCTCTGAGTGCTCTCTCTCTCTGCTCTGAGCTCTCTCTCTCTGCTCTGAGCTCTCTCTCTGCTCTGAGTGCTCTCTCTCTCTCTGCTCTGAGCTCTCTCTCTCTGCTCTGAGTGCTCTCTCTCTGCTCTGAGTGCTCTCTCTCTCTGCTCTGAGTGCTCTCTCTCTCTGCTCTGAGTGCTCTCTCTCTCTCTGCTCTGAGCTCTCTCTCTCTGCTCTGAGTGCTCTCTCTCTGCTCTGAGTGCTCTCTCTCTCTGCTCTGAGCTCTCTCTCTCTGCTCTGAGTGCTCTCTCTCTCTGCTCTGAGTGCTCTCTCTCTGCTCTGAGTGCTCTCTCTCTGCTCTGAGTGCTCTCTCTCTCTGCTCTGAGCTCTCTCTCTCTGCTCTGAGCTCTCTCTCTCTGCTCTGAGTGCTCTCTCTCTGCTCTGAGTGCTCTCTCTCTCTGCTCTGAGCTCTCTCTCTCTGCTCTGAGTGCTCTCTCTCTGCTCTGAGTGCTCTCTCTCTGCTCTGAGTGCTCTCTCTCTCTGCTCTGAGTGCTCTCTCTCTGCTCTGAGCTCTCTCTCTGCTCTGAGTGCTCTCTCTCTGCTCTGAGTGCTCTCTCTCTCTGCTCTGAGCTCTCTCTCTCTGCTCTGAGTGCTCTCTCTCTCTGCTCTGAGTGCTCTCTCTGCTCTGAGTGCTCTCTCTCTGCTCTGAGTGCTCTCTCTCTCTGCTCTGAGCTCTCTCTCTCTGCTCTGAGCTCTCTCTCTCTGCTCTGAGTGCTCTCTCTCTGCTCTGAGTGCTCTCTCTCTCTGCTCTGAGCTCTCTCTCTCTGCTCTGAGTGCTCTCTCTCTGCTCTAAGTGCTCTCTCTCTGCTCTGAGTGCTCTCTCTCTCTGCTCTGAGTGGTCTCTCTCTGCTCTGAGCTCTCTCTCTGCTCTGAGTGCTCTCTCTCTGCTCTGAGTGCTCTCTCTCTGCTCTGAGCTCCCTCTCTCTGCTCTGAGTGCTCTCTCTCTGCTCTGAGTGCTCTCTCTCTGCTCTGAGTCCTCTCTCTCTGCTCTGAGTGCTCTCTCTCTCTGCTCTGAGTGCTCTCTCTCTGCTCTGAGTGCTCTCTCTCTCTGCTCTGAGTGCTCTCTCTCTCTGCTCTGAGTGCTCTCTCTCTGCTCTGAGTGCTCTCTCTCTGCTCTGAGTCTTCTCTCTCTGCTCTGAGTGCTCTCTCTCTGCTCTGAGTGCTCTCTCTCTGCTCTGAGTGCTCTCTCTCTGCTCTAAGTGCTCTCTCTCTCTGCTCTGAGTGCTCTCTCTCTCTGCGCTGAGCTCTCTCTCTGCTCTGAGTGCTCTCTCTCTCTGCGCTGAGCTCTCTCTCTGCTCTGAGTGCTCTCTCTCTGCTCTGAGTGCTCTCTCTCTCTGCTCTGAGTGCTCTCTCTCTGCTCTGAGTGCTCTCTCTCTCTGCTCTGAGTGCTCTCTCTCTCTCTGCTCTGAGTGCTCTCTATCTCTGCTCTGAGTGCTCTCTCTCTCTGCTCTGAGTGCTGTCTCTCTGCTCTGAGCTCTCTCTCTCTCTGCTCTGAGTGCTCTCTCTCTCTCTGCTCTGAGTGCTCTCTCTCTCTGCTCTGAGTGCTCTCTCTCTCTGCTCTGAGTGCTCTCTCTCTCTGCTCTGAGCTCTCTCTCTGCTCTGAGTGCTCAGACACACACACACAAACACAGACGCACACACACACATATGCACACAGAAAATAAAAACATGCCTGCACATAGTCGCACATACTCACATGCATAGACATGTAAACACACACATGCAGTCATGCACAAGCAAACACGTATACAGTTCCACACAATCACACATAAACACATACTCTCACACACACACACACACGTTCACACACACTGACGTACGCACAGGCACTCAGGCACCAGATCCCTCTAATCCAGCCGCAAACAAGTTGCGCGTGTAAGGGGAATGAAAAAAAGAGAGGCTTCTCTCTCTTGATTTGGGGGCCATTTAAGCGTTAGCTCCCCCCCCCAGTAATTACCAGAAACTCAATTATAAGAATCCGCTGAATGGCAAGGCCCCAGCTGAAGGGCTCAGGGTTTTAAGCAGCGGTGAATGGAGTCTGAGGCAGTTTTGGGTGGAAGGAAGAGTCAGCAGCGCTGTCGTAAGACGCGGCAGCCCTGCCCTGACCTCGGCTGTTAGGCTTCGTTTGATTGGCGGCTTCAGAGTCGCTTGTTCAGGTGTTTTTCTTCTTTTTTTTTCAAACGAACGCACACGCCTCACTTTCCAGTCCCTCCATCTCTTTTTACCCTTTAGACCTGCTGCAGAAATAACAGAAATAAAATAATGGTAATTAAATGAAATATATAAATACTATAAGTGTGTGTGTGTGTGTGCATGTATTTATATATGTGAGTGTGTGTATTGGTGTGTGTGTGTATTTATATATGTGTGCGTGTATATTGGTGTGTGTATGTGTGGGTATTTGTATGTGTAAGTGTGTGTGTGTGTGGGGGGGGGATTTGTATATGTGAGTGTGTGCGTGTGGGTGTGTGTGTCTGTGTGTGTGAGTGTGTGTGTGTGTGTGCGTGTGGGTGTGTGTGTCTGTGTGTGTGTGAGTGTGTGTGTGTGTGCGTGTGTGAGTGTGTGTGTGTGTGTGCGTGTGTGAGTGTGTGTGTGTGTGTCTGTCTGTGTGTGAGTGTGTGTGGGTATTTGGCGGTTGTCATAGGCATCGCAATGCCGCATATCACCTGCAGCTCAAGTGGCAGATGGCAACAGATGGGGGCGGGGCCAGGCGGGGCGGGGGGCGGCATCCCCTACTGCTGGTGACGTCACCCCGAGAACCATCTTGCCAGGGCCCTGGAGGGCGGGCAGTAGAGGGCGGGGGTAAATTTTGGAGGGCACATGTTCTGCTCTCCGGGCGGTGGGAGGAGCCACGGAGCTGATTGGACAGGATTAGTGTTTGTGTGGAGTCCATGCCCAAAGACTCCATAGGGGGGGGGGGGGGTCATGATTGTGACCTCACTTGGACCGATTGTGATGTCACTTGCTGGAAACATTCCGAAGGTCACAGCCTCTTCCCGTACAGTTCGAACGCTGCAAACGGAAAACAAACAAGAACAAAAAGAAATGTCAGGCCCACTCAGACGCCGCACGAACAGGGGCATTTTGTTTTTTACGGGGCGGACACGAACCCGAAAACGGACACGTTCCCTGCCGCGTGCGGCACGCGTAAATGTCGGAAAACCACAGTTCCGTGTCAGAAACAAACAGAATTTTGCGCGCGGAGGTGTTCTCGTCCGAACACTTGGCATAAATTACCGGACACGGCCGCCCACTTCTCAGGACACCACCACGAAAATTTCACCGTGACTCACACAGAGTCCATGAATTAATAATTGGAATTATTAGATGGTCCAGAAATCCCTGAGAACTGTCGTGGCCCAGGAGTGTGCAGAAGTTTCTGGAAATACACTGGGGAGGGGGGGGGGGGGGGGGGGGACTCACAACCAACACACCCCAAATTTCACAGAAATATAACAGGTTGGGTATCTGCCAGAAACTCCAAAGTTTTTCCAAGCAGTGCCACCTGAATATTCACTTGACATGGAATTTGTCGACATCGGATCGCAAAATATTCATTTAGCAGATGCTGTTCTCCAGAGAAGCTCTTCTCTTCTCTCTCTCTGCCGGAGAAACACGAGTTTATTCATCTGATTAACATGAGCGATGGCGCTGGGTCTGGATAATGGCGTTCCCAGACCGACGACTGTACAGCATGTGCGCTGAAGCTCTAATGCAAATGAACTGAACTAGACCAAGAAAAACAAAAAATACAAATCGCGAGTGCATGCAGTCTGCACCCATAACAAGCGCCATAAAAATGCCCAAAAACATGAACTGGTACGAATGGCAGGGGTGCTAAAGGGAAGGAGGAGAGACAAGACACGGTCTGAGAGGGAGAAAGAAGGGAAGAGAGGGGGAGGTATTATTATTATCATTATTATTATTATTATTATTATCATTATTATTATTATTATTATTATTATTATCATTATTATTATTATTATTATCATCATCATCATCAGCAACAGCCTTGGTTGCACAGGCCAATTTTCACGCCCTCTGATATATTGCCATGATGCTCTGTACTTACATGTTGTTGAACACCTTGTTTGCAGTGTATAGTTACAGTGTATAGTTTGGTGTATAGATGCAGTATATAGTTTAGTGTATAGTTACGGTGTATAGTTTAGTGTATAGTTATAGTGTGTAGTTTGGTGTATAGATGCAGTGTATAGTTTAGTGTATAGATGCAGTGTATAGTTTGGTGTATAGCTGTAGTGTATAGTTTAGTATATAGATGCAGTGTGTAGTTTAGTGTATAGCTGCAGTGTATAGTTTAGTATATAGATGCAGTGTATGGTTTTAGTGGATAACTGCAGTGTATCTTTGTAGTGGACAGTGTTGATTTACATTCCCCAATAATTTCTGTTCTGCCAAAAAAAAAAAAAAATGTATATAGTCATAGAATATATAATTTGTTATTTTAAAAAAGTAAATAAAAAATCCAAAGCCATCAGATGCATTTTTTTTTTTAAGTTCCACCGTTTGCTCTAACGCCCCAGAAAAGTGAATTTCAGAGAAATTTTTTTTTTTAATTATCCAGGCATCCTTAATACCGGGGGACTGGTTAATTAAAGCTCTCGCACTGTAGCTGTCTGCGGTTCGCTATGTGGCTGGGCTGTGCGAGGCGCGGACTCTGGGCGATCGCTCTGGTCCCGGCGTGCCCACGGCGCTCGCAGCGGCTCCCTAAATTAGCCCTGTGATGGACAGCGGCAGACACCGCCGGTCCCCGCATACACTTACCGTTTAGAAAAAGGGCTTCCTGAGATTGCAAATCAGGCTCCCACAGAAAAGGGGGGGGGGGGGGAGGAGGGGGAGGGGGGAAGAATTATCATGTTCCCTGGCAAGGAATCGTTCCATTAATTGAAGCTGCACCGAGCCGTTTCTCTCCCTCCTCTCCCCCTCCCCTCCCTCCCTCGCTCCCTCGTTCTCCCTCTCCCTCCATCTCTCTCTCTCTCTCTCCCTCCCTCCCTCCCTCTCTCTCTCTCTCCCTCCCTCCCTCTCTCTCTCTCTCCCTCCCTCCCTCTCCCCTCTCTCCCTCTCTCTCCCTCCCTCTCTCTCTCCCTCTCTCCCTCTCTCTCTCTCTCTCTCCCTCCCTCCCTCCCTCCCTCTCCCTCCCTCCCTCCCTCTCTCCCTCCCTCTCCCTCCCTCCCTCCCTCCCTCCCTCCCTCTCTCCCCCTCTCTCTGCTCATCAGGCCGGTATTGTGTGAGCTGTTTGGGGAGTTAAAGCGGGAGCGCTTCTTGGCATGTCGCTGGCGGCAGAGGCTTGTCAGTCTGAAAAGGCTTTTCATCAGCGGGCATTACCGCTTGCTTGTGTTTAACAGGCTGCCAATTACACCCCGATCCCGCCAACAGCCCCCCCCCCCCTCCCCCCCTCCCTCCCTCCCTCTCCCCTCCACCACTGCATCTCTCTGCCTATTTCTCTGTCTCCCTCTCTGCACCTCTCCCTTCTTCCCCCTTCTCCCTCCCTTCTCTCCCTCCACCTTCTCTCTCTCCCTCCACTCTCTCCCTCCATCTATACTTTTCTCCCTCTCTCTCCGCTTTCGTCCCCCCCTCTGTCTCTCCATCCTTTTCTTCCTTCCTCCCTCTCTCTCTCTCTTTCTTTTTTCTTTCCCTCTTCTTTAAGTGCGTGTTTAGACCTTGCTGATGCTCTGATTGGTTGCAATAAAGGAGTATCAAAGGTCTCTCCCTTCCCCATATCTCTCCATCTCTGTCCTACTCTCTCTCTCTCTCTCTCTCTCTCTCCCTCCCCTCTCTCCCTCCATCTATACTTTTCTCCCTCTCTCTCCACTCTCTGTCTCTCCCTCTCTCTTCTCTCCCTCCTTTTCTTCTTTCCTCTCCCTCTCTCTCTCTCTCTCTCTCTCTCTCTCTCTCTCTCCCTCCCTCAGGTGATTACAGGTGAAGTCGGTCCGGTCCGGTTGTGAGACAGAGGGGGCTGGGTGCCTTTAATTAAGCATTGTGCGTCTATTTTTTTCTGACAAGCGAGGAACAGGTTTTTTCATTTTCACACTCCGGTGCCTCTCTGAATGTGTGCGTCTTCCGCAACAATTCAGCGCCACGTAACAGCCCACATTTCTCTCTCTATCTCTCTTTTTATCCCTCTCTCAATTCTGTTCAGTTCATTTTTCACCCGAGCAGTGCGGGCAAAGCATCGACAGAACATACAGTATGTGAAAATGCATTTTACCAAACTATCTATGCCATGTAGGATAAAGACATAACAGCAACTATGATAATTTAATAGAATGTACATGAAAATAGTTCATGTACAATAGTATCATCTCTTTCTCTCTCCCTCTCTCATCTGCTTTTTCTCCTCCATCTTACATGTGAATGTCTGTTTGAAATTTGAAGATATGGCAGGAAATACATTTGAAATATTTTTGAAATAATCAAGAACAGCAGCAATAAAAAAGAAAACTAAACAATAATGATAATGAGCATGTTCACAATAACAGCTGTAATAGCAGTTAATCAACACACCCACACATACACACAACACACACACACTCGTGTATACGCACACTCACGCTCATTTCAACGGAGAAACTGCTAAAAAATATATTAAAATTGAAAGAGGCACCTTAACATTCAGGTACACCAAAACTGTACCCTTCCACACCCACCTTACAACAGCAGGTGGTTCTAAGGCCCCCCCCCCCGCCCCCCCGAGGTGAATAAACCGGAGGGGAGGGGCCGCGAGTGTGTCAGTAACCGGGGGTTACCGAGCTGCCTGTCTCTCCTGCGCTTGTCGTGATGTTATTTAGGGCCCACGGACTGACATTTTTGCCTTTTTTCCCGAAATCACATTTGTCATTTCGCAGCGGGCTCGCTCCGCTCGTTCCTCTCCGGCTGTCAGGGGTCAAGGGTCAGGGGTCAGAGAGCACCCGCCCAGAGCAGAGAGCAGAGGATTGTGGGTAGTCCCTGCCTCTGTGGAGGAACGTTTTCCATCGCTCGCTGCTGAACTTGCCTCTTTTGAACCGAGGCGGTAAAAAAAAAATAATAAAAATTAAAAAATTCTACTCCCAGATGCTATTTATAGCGTTCCGCATGAAAGCGTATGAACAATGTTCAGAGAAAAAAAGGAGACAAGCTCGCCCCCCCCATCACCAGTCCTAGAAACCGCCGTTATGAAAATGTTACAGTTTGTATATTTAATGATCTTTCAAATTTTGCACTGAACTCCCAGAACTCCCGAAATCGCATTTGATATGAACCATTTCTCATCACAAGTCAATCAAAAGCTCATTACGCCGACTTAACTCAGATCTGAGTAAAATTTACATGAGTCATCAGGGAGGTGGGGGGGCGGGGGGGGGGGGGGGGGGGCGAGGTTTCTGGATCATTCTTCCAGTTTCATTTACACAGAGAATAAATATCATAGGAAGAGCTCCTCGGTATAATTTCTGAAATTAATATCAAGCTTTGTCGTTCTTTCTCATTTGGCGACATTTCAAAATGTTAAATAAATAAACAAACAAATAAATAAATAAATACATAAATAAATAAATGTGGCACAGATGTGAAAATATCTCAGAAGGACGAGAAATGTATTAATTTTACATTTGAGAATCAAAGGCGTGGCTTCGGTTTGTGGCAGCCATGTTGGATTTGACACAAAACGCTTCAGTGACTTGAGCAAAAAGGGTGGAAATGCCAACGGATTCCATCAGATTTTATTTTACTTCTCCATATGGGTACGTTCAATGAAATGAACGGTTTTAGAGGAAAAGAGTTACAGTAAATTTTTGACAAACACCAGGCGGGAACAACAAGGGATGAGGACGCTCTGTGAAGCCGAAAGTGTGGTTGGTGTTTATAAAGTAACGCAGAAATATGTGTGTTTTCAGAAGAGTATGGGGTATTAACTCCAGGTGTCCTGGCCGAAATCCACACAAAATTCCCTCTCTTTATTTGGCCATCGAATAAACCCCTACATCTGGCTAACACAAGCTCTTCCATTCCTTTCTTCCAAGGTCATGACCAAACAAGCCCGAAACCGTGCAGACTCACGGCGCACCTGTGCAAAGTGTCATGAGTAAAACTTGGCTAACTATATAGCTAGCTAGCTATGGCATGTCCTCACCTCTGTAATGTTATTTGTTGTCCTCTGTGTGTCCATACATCTGTGTCAGTGGTTGTAGCGTCCGTGTGTCCATACATCTGTGTCAGTGGTTGTAGCGTCCGTGTGTCCATACATCTGTATCGGTGGTTGTAGCTGTGTGTCATTAGCTCCTACTCATGTGTGCAGGATGGCATCCGTACGCGCTAACTAGGCTAACTAAAATTGGGTGAAACGCTAACATGTTAGGGTTAGCTAAAGTAACGTTAGGCGATAAAGCTGTGGTTAAAAATCTGGTGCCGTTTGAAGTGGTGATTTTGAGAGATGCACCTGTGCGTGCGTCCTACTAAACAAAGCACCACCTGCGCATGCGTCCCACAGGTCGTCCGTGAGTGAGTGAGTGAGTGACCACAATCTGCCATGCATAGGCCCACGGCGACAGTTCCTGCGCGCCGTGGGAAAAAGTGAGATTAGTTCTCAGATGAACCACCTGGATAGATTAAATTCCAAGGGGCGACATAGCTCAGGACATAAGAACGGTTGTCTGGCAGTCGGAGGGTTGCCGGTTCGATCCCCGCCCTGGGTGTGTCGAAGTGTCCCTGAGCAAGACACCTAACCCCTAACTGCTCTGGTGAGTGAGAGGCATCAATTGTAAAAGCGCTTTGGATATAGTCCATTTACCATTTACCAAATTCCACCCACTCATGACATAAGAGTCTTCTCAGGCCATCAGTCACATGATGCAGAGACCAAGATGTGATTGGATAAGAGTTTGCCATGGGTGAACCTATGGCATCCATCAGCTGAGTGCTGAAATAGCAGTTTTAATATTAATATCTGTAAAAAAAAAAATTAAAAAAAACATTTTCAGTGATATTGCTTTATAACATGTAGGTACAAATGTGGGCTTAATGTAGTTGCAAGGTATTAGTCATGCTAAAATGTCCTATTCGCACCTTATCGAACATAAAAAAAAACTTTTTTCTTTGTCTAAATAAATCAGTTAAGTTTCGGACCATTTTAGAGTAGCGAATGAGGCTTTTTAAATTTATTTTTTAGTGTGTTTTATCTAAAAATTAAAAAAATTAATTAAAAAAACACCACACATGGTTCTGTGCTGACCAGGCTCGTGTAAGGACAGACACCAACATATGCTGAAGCATATGCCCACTGCCCCAAGATATCAAAAAAAGAGTGTCCTTTTGGCTGCAGTGATTTCTTTTTTACTGACCACAAGTGTCCTTTTTTATGTTCAACATATGCCCTGCAAAAAAAAGAAAGAAGAAAGAAAAAAAAAACCTGGGCATGACCCTGGTACTGAGTAATATGCGAGTAATTCATTGTGGATTGGAGTTTGTGGAGCGGATTTAAGCGTAGCATGCTAGTGGCGTGTTTGGCTCCCTTAAACCACTGCAGAGAAGTCAAGCAAGATAGTTCAGACCCATGTTTCTAAATTGGCGATTGGGAAGCATCCTATAATAATTGCCTTTCAGAGACCGTGCACCCAGCAGCTGCAGTAAATTATCCTGCTTCTGCCTGGAATTAAACACAACACACAGTCACAGGAACACCGGCCATTTCTGCTGTATGTGTGTGTGTGTGTGTTTGTGTGTGTGAGAGAGAGTGTGAGAGTGTGTGTGCGCGTGTGTATCTATAGCCATCCATCCATCCATCCATTATCTATACCCGCTTATCCTGGGCAGGGTTGCGGGGAATGCTGGAGCCTATCCCAGCATGCATTGGGCGAGAGGTAGGAATACACCCTGGACAGGCCACCAATCTATTTCAGGGCACGCACACACACACACGCACACGCACATGCACACACACACACACGCGCGCACACACACACACGCACACACGCACACACACACACACACATACACACACACGCACACACACACACGCACACACACGCACACGCACACACACACACACATGCACACACACACACACGCACACACACGCACACGCACACACGCACACACACGCACACACACACACACGCACACACACATACACACACACACACACACACACACACACACACATATATATGTACATATAAATCCATAACTGCATGCAGGTGAATCGCAGCTGAACTTTCCTCTTTGATTAACTGGGCTTCGGGCCTGCTGCCCGTTACTGAGGGAACGGAGAGAGGGTGGTTAGAGATGGAGAGATGGAGAGATGGAGGGGGGGAGGAGGAGGAGAAGGAGAGATGTGGCGAGCGGGGGGGGGGGGGGGCAGGTGTACAAATGAGCAGGAGGAAGACGGCGAGAAGCGGGCCCTGGCCTCTCTCGTTATCGTCTGTCTGAGTTGGGGTGGGGGGGGGGGGGGGGGGCTAGCGTGAACGCAGGTCAGCCGAGGATTCATCCGCCACATGCCCCCACGCGCCCCCACGCGCCCCGCCGACCGCTGTTTACGTTCGCCGGGGGCGTCCCGTGCGAGATAATCAAACGGACGCAGCCTCGACCCACGCGCGCGTTCCGTGAGCCGCGATTGGCCGACAGCTGAAAACCCGCTGCGCTCCGGGCCAATCAGAGAAGAGGTTAGTGAAACTGGAGGCCCGCTTTTTGCGAAGTGCGCACGGCAGTAGCGAGGATGTGGACAGCTGCAGCTCCGTCAATATTCATTTATCCCCCCCCCACCCCCGCCCCCCAACAAAAAACTAAAGAAACAACACTTCAACCATTCTAAAAAAAAAACAGAAAAAAAAAAGAAAATCGAAATGACACAAATGTGCGAGGCTTTGTGCGCGGCCTCCTCCTCCTCCTCGGAAGCGGGAGCAGATGGCGCCGGGTCCACGACGTTTTAAATAATATCGCTATTTTTCTAAATTAAATCATGTGTTTAAAATCCTTTCCTCCTGCTAATGTAATTACTGGTTCAATCTGAAAGGCACTCGGCCTGCTCGTCCCCCCCTCTCCGCGGTTCTCTCCAGCCCAGCTGTTGCTCTTTAGAGTGTGAAGAGGTTTTAAAAATAAATAAAATAAATAAATAAATAAATAAATAAACGTCGGCAGGCGAGATGCTTGACTGCCTACCGGACGGACTGTTTTTCTCCTCGCACGTAGACTCAAATCCGGGAGAGGGAGGCAGGCGCAGCTGATTTTAGGCCCAACTGCGAGGACGGCAATTTAGGCTCCAAGAATTCCTCTGAGCTTGGAGTCATCAGCTTGATGTGAAGACGGCTTTAAATGAGAAGAAAATAATATTTTTAGGGAAGCAGTGAGCAGTCTGATTCACTCTGCACTTCTGGTGCGGGTGGGGGGGGGGGGGGGGGCGGGCAGGGGGGAGTGGTGGGCGTAAAGTAGATAGGGAAAATATGTGGAAGTTCATCACGAAAACTCACTGAACCTTGCCTCTGGAAATCCAGGGACACACAAATGATAATTACCTGAACGCTGCCAAAGCAGTCAATCCTGGGGTGGACAATGACCCAAACCACCCCCCCCCCCCCACCCCCCCCCCCACACACACACACACACATACACCCACCCCCTGGCGCCAATTTTTGTCTGGTTTGGGCTTTCAAACTCCCACCTCCAGGCCAGATTTCCGGCAGCGCCGCCGCTGTCCGGACGTGGGCTGAAACCCGATAACACACGCACAAAACATAATTCCCCAACTCTCCGCCTCGTCACTTCGCACCGCGATTTGATTTAGAAACCGGTTTTTTTGAAGACCTGAGGGCGAAATCTAGTTTGCTAACTGCTTGTTCACAAAGGGCCAGTGACACGCGGCGGCGGCGGCGGCGGCGGCGGCGGCGTCAGGAACAAATTGACGAAGAAAACGAGTTACCGCAGAATTAATTACCCGTCAGCGTGTCAGCTTGGCTACTTATCTGTCAGCGCGTCGATAAATATTCCGCAATTTTTTTTTTGTTGTTGATGCGGTTATAGCATCACACCGCCGTCCCGTCCTAAAGTGTATTTCGGAGATGTGATATAAAGTCTGCACTGTCTTAGTTTTTCTTTTTTTGTGCCGTTTGTTTGATGTGCAGGGGTAAAAGTTTAGATTGAATTTAGATTGAATTTTTCTGGAGGGCTGTGGAGACGGGGGGGGGGGGGGGAGGGGGAGGGTTGAAGCTGAAGTAGGCGGGAACGCGGGAGCCGGAATGGCCGCCGCGGAGAAGCGACGACGCGGGCAGAGGACACAAGGGCAGAGGCAGGGGCTCCCCGGTAACTGCGGAGTGCGGCTCTGAGGCCGGGAACGAGAGGCAGAGTTATCCATCACCTCTGCCACTGCGGCTGTCAGCCGCGCAGTCACGGCACAGAGGGGAGAGTGTGTGTGTGAGTGCGTATGTGTGTGTGTGTGTGTGTGTGTGTATGTGTGTGGGGATGTGAGTGAGTGTGTGTGTGTGTATGTGTGTGGGGATGTGAGTGCGTATGTGTGTGCGAGGGAGTGTGTGAATGTGAGTGTGAGTATGTGGGTGTGTGTATGTGGGTGCATTTGTGTGCTTGTGTGTGAGTGTGTGTGCAAGGGAGTATGTGTGTGTGTGTGTGTGTGTGCATGTGTGAGTGTGCGTATGAGTGAGTGTGTGGGTGTGTGTCTGGGTGTGTGTGCATGAATGTGTGTGTGTGTGTGTGTGTGCGTGTGTGTGTTCGTGTGTGAGTGTGTGTGTGAGTGTGTGTCTGGGTGTGTCTGCATGCATGTGTGTATGTCTGTGTGAGTGTGTGTGTGGGTGTTTGTGTGTGTGTGTGAAAGGAATCACTCCTTTCTCCTCGGTCCTGATTGGATCGCCATTCTCCCTTCCTCTCCCCTGATTGGCTCAAGGCTGTGCAAGGCACAGGTCAACATCAGTGGTCCCTCTGTTCTGCTCAGAACCCTCTGTTGGCTCGGATACAGTTCACACACCAGGGCCTTCGATTGGTCGATAAAATAAGAAAGGGAGAGACGGGGTTGGGAGTTCACCGAGACCAGACTCACCCACGGTCGGTCCCACCAGCGCAAGACACCGAGAAAGAGGAAGAAAAAAGTGAGAGAGAGAAAGAGAGATGGGACAAAAAAAAAGCAGAAGAAAAAGCCTTGAGTCTATCGAGCCTTTTAAAGCTCATTAAAACTGGGGAGGGTGTGTGTGTGTGTGTGTGTGTGTGTGTGTGTGTGAAGGATTCCAGCGCACAATTATCGAAGAAGCAGCCACATTTTTTAAAAACTTTTTTCTCTCTCCGCTGCTGAAAGCGCACGTACAGGACAGCGGAACAAAGCCTGCCGCTGCACCCCGTGCGCCCGGGAGACGTCTCCGGCTCGGCGTCGTCTAGACAGCGGCGAGGCGCCGGGGGTGGGGGGGGGGGGCGGGGTGGCTCGCTTGGCTTCAAACGCGCTCGGCGGCTTTTAGACGGTAAACAGCCTTGTGATGCGAGCGAGCGCGCCGCGGGGGTCGAGCCCTGCCGGCGCGGGTACGAGCAGCGAAGGCCCCCGGCTCGCGACGAACGCTGTCCTCGAGGATCGGGGGCTCAGGGACGCCTGCCGCCGCCGCCTCATTCCAGCCCGGGGGAACCTGGGGGGAGACAGCGGCACGGGTTCCTCAAGGTTCCCCCGGGTTCCCCCAGGTTCCTCAAGGTTCCTCACTGAGACGCAAAGCGTGGCACGGTGGTGCGGTGGATAGCCTCACAGGGCTTCAATCCCGGCTGAGCTCTTTCTGTGTGGAGTCCCCCCCCCCTACCCCCCGGTTTCCTCCAGCAATATAAAGATGTTGTGCTGCTTGGGGGGGGGGGGGGCATTGACAGGGCATTACTGTAAATGGTAAATGGTAAATGGACTGCATTTACATAGCGCTTTTATCCAAAGCGCTTTACAATTGATGCCTCTCATTCACCCATTCACACACACACTCTCACTCTCACACACCAACGGTCAGCAATGAGCATGTGCGCAGTAAGCGCTGCTGCCCAGTACAACTCTCACTCAGAAGAAACGGCGCGCGCATCGTTCGTGAAGCCGGGGGAGAGAAACGGCGCGGAGCGAAATTCGCTGCAATGGCCGCTGGCCAAGCGGCGGGTCGCTGATGGCTGAGCCGCGGACGCAGCCTGGCCACGGCGCGCCGTAAACCTCGCCGCATCAGAGGGTTACGACCGCGGGGTGCCGTCGGGGGTTCTGTAGTGGGGGGGGGGCGGGGGGGGGGGGGGGGGTCGGTGTGGTGCCGCAGAGAGCCGGACTGATCCAGATCCTCGTTAAGACCGTATTTCAGAGCAGCTGTGCAGATGTGGGCCCATCTGCTCCCCGCTCCACGCCGCTCCATCACGGCCCGTAATTTGCCGCACCTCCGCCGGCACAGCGTCCCTCTCTGGGTCACCAGATGTAAATATGACTCATCGGACAGTGATCACAAATTTGGCAACAAAGTGCGTTACGAGTGCCATTAATCCCTCCATTTAATGTCCACGCAATCCAGCAGCGTGGTTCAATGGCTAGAGAACGGGGGGGGGGTCACGGGTTCAAATCCCAGCTGGGGTGGCACTGCCACTGTGCCGTCGAGCGCTGCGTTCGCTCCAGCCGAAATATCCCGCCGTGATAATGCGCCGTGTGTAAGAACGCAAGGCTGGGGGTCAGAGCGCGCGCTTATACACCTGAGAAATATGAACGCTCGCGTACATTAATAGCTTCAGTCCGTGAGCCCAGCAGGGTTGGACAGCTAAGGCCCCAGAGAGTAGCTAATGCAGGCCTGCAGCTGTCTGGAGCTTTCCACACCAGCATCCATGCTAACGTGGCACGGCTAACCTGTTATTTCCAGAATAAATGGGTTATTTCTGTCATGTATTCCGTAGCCATTCCATTGAGGTTATTTCTACACACCTGGTGGGGGGTGGGGATGGGGGGGGGTTGGCTTTGTGGTTTTTATGTTCTCTTTTATGCGTGTAGAACTCCACAGGCAGGTGAGCTGATTATAACACACACACACACACACACACACACACACACGCGCGCGCGCGTGCATGCCTACGCATGTAACCACTCACGTACATACACAACAAAACGAACTATATATATAATTGTTTATTATTTTTTAAAATTTAGTCAAATTACCTTCGATTCAAAACGAGGTTAATTAAACAAAAAAAGAAAGAAAGAAAGAAAGAAAGAAAGAGAGAAAGGGATGCGATTCCCAGACTGCGGCGGCTGAGTCCTCGCTTAGGGCCCGCTTCCTCATCTCGCTCCGAAACAAAGCGCCAATTAAAGTTGATTATCTCGTCGGCGGCTTTTCCTGCGCTCTCCCGCGGAAGCCGAGCGCGGGACGGAGGGTAGATTAAAGCGGGATAAAGCGAACAACAACGCGGTAATTAGCCCTTAATTCAGGAGTCAAATAAAAACCCGCCTGTTTCGCGGGAAAAGCCGCTTCGCCCGCCGGGCCCGCGGTGAGGGGGGTGTGTGTGGGGGGGGGGCGCTCGTGGGATGCCCCCACGACGGCTCCTCGGTCGCAAGGCATTGTGGGTAGACGACGTTCGGAGCGCCGGCGCCATGGTAACTGACTGCTTTTTTTTTTTTAGCTGCGTTAAAATGTATTACAATGGTTCCGCCGGGCTGCTAATTGAAAATGATACCGTGTATTTGGACTTTTTTTTTCTTTTTCTCTTTTGCTAAATGAGCGCCACTAAGGCCAATAATTGGTGGATATTTTCATATGCGAGGGGCCTGTCTGTAGGTGTTATTTTTACATGCAATCAGCGCATAGTGACTACAGTTCCCTGATTGCCCTTCTCCCCGAATCTCCCTTTAATTAGGTCAGCAATTTGCAGCATTTTAACGGTGTTCTTTTTTTTCTTTCTCTTTTTTTTTCGTGTCTGAAGTGAAGTGAATCGAAATTCGGTCAGATTTTGCACCAGGAATGTTATTAATTTCACGTTAATGGTTTGTAAACAGGGTTTTGCATGAAAACAAACAAATTCAGCAACTTTAATTAACATTTTCCGGGTGCTGCTCAAGTTCGCTTTTCAATCAAGGGCACACAGGAGAAAACACAATGTGATTTTACTAAACAAGCCTTAAGAAAATGGAATATACTCAAAACGCGCAGAACTACTCACACAGTGGCCAGCCAGCCAGTCACATTTACCTCTGGATATTCTTCTTCTTCTTCTTCTTCTTCTTCTTCTTCTTATTTTTATTATTATTTTTATTAGTAGTAGTAGTGGCAGTAGTAGAAGTAGTAGTAGCAGCAGCAGTAGTAGTATTCGGAGCATTATTATTATTATTATTTGAATTAATGATAGTAATAATAATAATTATTATTATTATAATAACAATAATATTAATAATTCCACGAATACTGCTACTGTTACTACTACTACTACTACTACTACTGCTGCTGCTTCACAATAACTGGTAACCTGTGAAAGTGAAATAAAGACAGACACAGACCGAGGGGGAGGACTTGCTGATTGTCTTACTGCAGATTATTTATTTAGCATTAAAAACTGGGTTGATTGTGATGTTTATTTGTACAAAAATATTTTTGGCAACTCTGAATAACTCTGTTTATGTTAACAAAGCCTGTGGGAATACTGTTTAGGAGAGAGAGTGAGAGAAAGAGAGAGAGAGTGAGAGAGAGAGAGTGAGGGAGGGAGAGAGAAAAAGAGGGAGGGTGGGAGGGAGAAAGAGAGATAGGGACGTAAGGAGGGAGTGAGAGAAGGAGTGAAGGAGAGAAAGCGAGGGAGGGAGAGAGACAGGGATGCAAGGAATGAGAGAAGGAGAAGCAGAGAGAGAGGGAGCGAGAGAGGGAGTGGAGCAGAGAGAGAAGGATGAGAGGAATGAGAGAAGGAGAGACAGAGAGCAAAGGGAGAGGAGGGAGTGGTGGACGAGTGAAATTAAAAGACAGAGGAGACGCGTCTGGCGTCCGTGAGCGGGGCCCAATAACAGCTCTTCAGCGCCTCCTCTGAATAAACTGAGCAGGCCTCTTTCCCTGAGAGGCTGACACGTGGATGGCAGGGCACGCACGGCGTCTCGGGACCCCCACCCCCGCCCCCCCCGCCGCGCTTCAGCCCCCCCCCCCCCCCCCCCCCCCCCCCCCTCCCCCTCCCCCTCCCCCCCCCCCCACCCCCCCCACCGCACAGCACCCGCAAAAGAGCGGGAAACCTTGCGGCCACCTCGCGTTTTCACCATAGACTGTAGAGAAATACGGGGCAGAGTCACTATGATGTCACCCATTGACTCTCCATGGGCTTGTGGAAAAGCGCTTTGAAGCCTGGGAAGTGTAGTTTGTGGGCGTCTCTGGACAAGACCAGGAAGTGAGCTTCAGAAACGCATCCCGGTTTTGGTGGCTTGGTTCATACACGGCTGCGTGCGCACAGCGTTGTTCAGCCTCTGCGTCTCTCTCTCTCTCTCTCTCTCTCTCCCTCTCCTTCTTTTTCTCTCTCCCTCTCTCCCTCTCTCTCTCTCTCACTCTCGCAAAATTTCATTTCACAGCAGGGGCAGTATGTTTACTCCAGGCTGTTATCACTTCTTTCATTTGTTATTTTTGGTTCCATAATGTACTAAAAAAAAATGGGTCATTTTCTAGATAGGGGCTTTTATTTATTTTGTACTTATTCTTTTTATTTATCTTTTTTTTTCTTCTCTTTTTTTTGATAGGCACAGTTGCAGTGTTGCTTAGAAGCCTCACAGCCAGGCTGTTGTGACAGCCTGCCAGTTCCTTATCTCTGGGAAAGGAAACGCGAGAGTGTGAATTGGTCCAATTAACCTCGTCAGATATTGTCATTTTCAACCGGACCTTTGCTGCTGATTCCCAACGATGTTGCCGAGAAGGCGGCGGGGGGGGGGGGGCAGCATAATGAGTGTGTATCAGATGAAGCGAGGAGGGGGGTGGGGGGAGCGGGGCGTGGGAGAGGGTGTTTGAGGTGAGATTGTTTCTCAATTCTCAAACTTCAAAACTTCACACCTTTTTAATGCGTGTTACATGATTGGAGCCAGATGAGGTAACTGAATGACGCTCTTCAGAAGCACATGCAAAAACCACCAACTACCACAAGAGGACCTTCAGTGGAACACAATCATGTTGTTGACCCATTGGGAGATACAGTCTCCCATATTGATGCTTCAAGTAGTGGTCATGGACCACGTGAAACGTAATGCTACATGCCTAAAATAGTTTCTCCATTGTCTCTTCTGTATATGTGTAATATATATCTAGAGATACAAATACAGTATCTCTATTATGATTTATGAAGCTAACGCTAACCTGTTTGTGTTGGGTTTACATTCCATATACAATCACAACCCCATAAACTGCTAATTGTTGCTCCTAAGTACACAGAGCGAAATGTCCCACAATCGCATCCTAGGATTTTTAATGATTCAGATCAACTGATTACTTAATTGCCTCTAATGTGTAATTACCTAAGGCAAACAATTCCTTTAGAAAGAGGTTAAACGTTTTTAATTGGCACGGTTTGTCTTATCCTGAAAGTGTGTGTGTCTCTTTCTTCAGTTCGCCGAATTATCTGCGGATAACAAAAGAGATTAAAGACAAAGCCGATGGCAGTGAGCCAAATGTAGTAGCAACAATTATGAGACAGAAAACACACGTTCTCCGTCCACAACCTAAAACCGATCAAGAGATCAGCTCTCGCACCAGTACG
>NC_049201.1:76317287-76327287 GCF_013347855.1 Anguilla anguilla | reverse complement strand
GTCCCCAGCCCTGGTCCTGGAGAGTCGCAGGGTCTGCTGGGGTCCCCAGCCCTGGTTCCCGGAGAGCCTCAGGGTCTGCTGGGGTCCCCAGCCCTGGTTCCCGGAGAACCACAGGGTCTGCTGGAGTCCCCAGCCCTGGTCCTGGAGAGTCGCAGGGTCTGCTGGAGTCCCCAGCCCTGGTCCCGGTGAGCCGCAGGGTCTGCTGGGGTCCCCAGCCCTGGTTCCCGGAGAGCCACAGGGTCTGCTGGGGTCCCCAGCCCTGGTCCCGCAGAGCCGTAGGGTCTGACGTTGGTTTTTTGTTGTTATTTAGCTCCCAGTCGATCAATTCGTGATCCAGTTAACTCGCCTCACCTGGCGTCTTGAGTCCGAATAGATTTCAGAACGCGCGAATCTTCGCCAAGTTAAGATCTCAGATAAGATGACACCTCAGGTATTGCCTGAGCAGCGATACATGCTGAGCCCCCTTACTCGAGACACCGAGAGCAGCTCATCACAAAAAAAACGGGTTCGCGCGGAATTTTACATTTTTCGTCTCTGCTCCGACGCCGCTTGCGAACGATCAGGCGCAGAGCTCACCTTTCGCCCTTCTTTCAGAACTTCCTCTCGTCCCACGAAAAAACCCCCGAATCGCGGGTCCCCAACCACAACCCGCGCTCACCCAGAGCCTGTGAGATGAAAGGGCGCGCCGCGTCTCCCGGGCCAATCGGCTCGCAGCACGCCAGACGAAGAGGGAGGGAGGAGTGACCTATCAGCCGACACGGGAGTCAGGCCTAGCTCGGGGGGAACCGGCCAATTAAAGCCCTCCCTGGGGCTGGGGCTAATTAGCTTCCCCGCGGCCGTTAGCGCTGCTCCTGTTCCAGCGTCAAGTGAGGTTTAGCTCCAGCGCGGGCGTGAAATATGAGCTGGCTGGCATTCGCGAGAGGAGTCGGGTTTTTTGGAGAGGGAGAAAAAGAGAGAGAGAGAGAGAGAGAGAGTGAGTGTGTGAGAGAGAGAGAGAGAGAGAGAAAGAGAGAGAGAGAGAGAGAACCGTTCAGGGCCCTGTTCTCTGTGTGTCAATCAAAGTATGCTTCCCCCCCCCCCCCCACCCCCCCACCTCCCATTCTGCTGCGGCACACAATAACGTTCTCTGGAAAATGAATACATACAATTGGTAGATTATCTTGTCAGTGTCATGAAAAAACATCAAATTTGTATGTTTTATTTAAAAAACTAGCTATTTTTACTATAGAAACATAGCCAAACAGAGACAGAGACAGAAACAGAGACAGAGAGAGAGAGAGACATTAGAGAGAGACAGACAGACGGAGAGAGAGTGTGTGTGTGTGTGTGTGTGTGTTGCTTTGGCAACGTGTGTACTGAAGTATGTGATGCAAGTGAAGCATTTTGAATTGAATTGAATTGAACGGAGAGAAAGAGAGAAAGAATGACAGAAAGTGAGAAAGACAATGAGAGAGAGGTATGTCTTGCTTTAGTAGCCTGAATGCTCTGCCTTGCTAGCCTGAATGCTCTGCCTTGCTAGCCTGAATGCTCTGCTTTGGTAGCCTGAATGCTCTGCCTTGCTAGCCTGAATGCTCTGCCTTGCTAGCCTGAATGCTCTGCTTTGGTAGCCTGAATGCTCTGCCTTGCTAGCCTGAATGCTCTGCCTTGCTAGCTTGAATGCTCTGCTTTGGTAGCCTGAATGCTCTGCTTTGGTAGCCTGAATGCTCTGCTTTGGTAGCCTGAATGCTCTGCCTTGCTAGCCTGAATGCTCTGCCTTGCTAGCTTGAATGCTCTGCTTTGGTAGCCTGAATGCTCTGCTTTGGTAGACTGTTTTGGTGGAAGCCTGGAGTCTGTTGTGCCATTAATGCCCAGTAGAGAAATAAACAGGGCTGTGGAACAGCCACAGGTGTGTTGTATCACGCATTTTACAGTCTCCACACCTGCTCTGGTAATACTGCCCCTGTCTCACTCCCCTGTCTCACATCCCTTTACCACATCCCTGTCTTACGTCCCTTTGCCCCATCCCTGTCTCACATCCCTGTCTCCCAAAACACCCCTGTCTCTCATCCTTGTCTCCCAAAACACCCCTGTCTCACATCCTTGTCTCCCAAAACACCCCTGTCTCACATCCCTGTCTCACATCCTTGTCTCCCAAAACATCCCTGTCTCACACCCCTGTATCTGATCCCTAACCATCAGAAACAGACACAGTGTTCCTGCAACACGTCACCAGTGGCAACCCCAGGGGCTAAAGTGAAACTGGGAAAACCTGCGAGAAAAATAAAGTAAAAAATTCACAGCATTATATTGCCAAATTCACAAAACTCTTCCTTTAAAACTTTGCAGGTAAACTGAACATTACTTTGGTGAGCAGTAAAAGCATCATAAACAATTCCTTCCACAGACAGCGATGCTTTGGACAATCTTCTTTCTTTTGATCAGAACCATCAAAGTTAAGCCACTCACACATAAAATGTCTCATGCATAAAATCTCTTGTTTACAAGTTTTAGTATTGTCAGATGCAGAAATGTGTATTCACTTCTTCTTTGCTGGTGTTAGGTGTAAGTTGCCCAATGTTTTGTCTGTCTATTTTCTTTGGGAAATTTAATATGGGGGTATTATTGTCTCAAAAACAAATATATAAATAAATAAATAAATAAATACATGCACGTGATCCACAAATAAATGTAACTGGTTCCATTTGTGCATCCCCTGTGACTTGCGTTTATTTGCATATTGTGCTGTAAAAGGGCAAACATTCCTTACATCGACCTGCATGTAGCTCGTTACAACTTTTAATATTTAACTAATATAGTTAGCTTGCTAATTAGTGACAAAAAAAGCCTATTGGTGGATTTTCTTGCAAATCGTGCCGTGAGGATTGTTTCAAAAATCAACAAATAACTGCAAGTGACAGGCAATGCATAAATGTGAACCAGCTGCATTTATTTGTGGATCTGTTGCATTTATTTATTTTTGAGACAACAATACCACCGTAGGGTAACAAAGTTTTAAATGGTGCTTTTTACGCATTGTATCACACATGCACTCACAACGCGAAAAGAAATAAAACAAGAACACTCTCACAAAAATAGTCCACGTAATACACACGTAATACACACGTATAAATACTAATAACACACACGAACAAGCACATACACACACACACACACAGACAAACACACCCACACATACACACACACACACACACACACACACACACACGAGA
The DNA here is from genome assembly GCF_013347855.1 of Anguilla anguilla. Lineage (NCBI taxonomy): Eukaryota > Metazoa > Chordata > Actinopteri > Anguilliformes > Anguillidae > Anguilla > Anguilla anguilla. The sequence goes on along the minus strand of NC_049201.1, from coordinate 76,324,078 downwards.
GACAGGCCACTTAGATCTCAGGGTGAAACACATACAGACGTTACTCCACGCAGACGTTCGCTTGTGTGGATGGTGGAACGGAGACGGTTAAAGCAGGGAAAAGCAGCCGCCGCTGCTGGCAGACGTGGTTCTGGATCAAGGCTGTGCAGAAATTGACTCTCAGGCTCTGCAGACAGTCTTTACGTTTCTGTCCTTGCCTCCGACAACGCAAGACCAAGTGTTCCAGTTAATCTGAATTACGTACAGTTACACAATCTGTGTGCGTGTGTGTGCGTCTGTGCGTATGTGCGCTTACGCATGTATGTGTGTGTGCGCATGTGCAAGTGTGTATGTGTAAACTGTCCAGTGTTAATTCAACTCTAACAGAGTACTAGGGACCATATGCACTATGTAACAATTGATCTTACCCTGATATACATGCAGTAATATACATAATATACATAATATGCACAGTGAAATGTTAGTTTATCTAACACTTTACTTTGTATATGTATTATTTGTCTGTGTGTGTCTGAGTGTATGACTGTGTTTGTGTCTTACTTGTTTTTGTGTGTGTGTATGACTGTGTTTGTGTCTTATTTGTTTTTGTGTGTGTATGTATTTGTGTGTGCGTGTTTGTGTTTGTGTGTGTGTCTGCGTGTATGACTGTGCTTGTGAGAGTGTCATATATGTTTTTGTGTGTGTGCATATGTTCATCTTTGTGTGCATGCGCGTGCATGCCTGTATTTGCTTCGGCACATGCATGCATGTGTGTGTGTGTGTGTGTGTGTGCACGCCTGCATACAGATGTTCACTACTGACATGTGAAAGAAATTGATTGCATATAGATTCCATGCTGAATAAAGCTAATTGAAAACAGAGAGGCCGTTCATATCCAGTGTGGACAGATAAGTTTAAATGGGGCATTGAGTTCAAATATGGCAGTGGTTCAAATCGCAGAACATTTTAAAAAACTACCTTGTAATGTGGTGTAGAATCCATCTCTCTCTCTCTCTCTCTCTCTCTCTCTCTCTCTCTCTCTCTCTCTCTCCCTTTTTGCATAGCAATTGGTATTTTTCTTCTTTAAAAAAATGATCTTATTTCCAACCCGTTGTCAGGTAACCAAGGGAACCTGTCCTGAAGGTATCCCACAAACCTCAGTGATCAACATTACCCACAAACCCCAGTGATCAACATTACCCACAAACCCCAGTGATCAACATTACCCACAAACCCCAGTGATTAAACATTACCCACAAACCCCAGTGATTAAACATTACCCACAAACCCCAGGGATTAACATTACCCACAAACCTCAGGCAGTGTGTTGACCTTTACCCTCTGGCAGGTTTAAAGGGATTAGGATGCAACTCTAAACAGTAAATGTAATTATTTTTATGGTGGTGCCCGCATCACTAATGGCATTATGGTGTTGCGTGTACATATGACTGTTTTTATTTTTGGATTCTGGGTTCATACAGCTGACTTACATAATAGCAATGGCGCAGTTTTATTTTGCGTTTTAATTAAACACATAATTAATGTAAAAGCAGCATTTTAATGATGTTAGCTCATACCCTGGCTGTGGGGCCTGAGTATTATTCCTGGTGTATGGCTCATACGCTTATGTGGATGGATTCACTTATATTTTCTCGAAGTTACTCGGTACGAGAGCGTCCCGCCCCACGGGTGTAGCGGCAACGGAATGTGATGAAACTGCGCCCATTTGACACCAGCTGGCTGGACTCCGCCCCCCCCACCCCACCCCACCCCAGGAAGGGAGGGATGATGGGTGGTTGGTCTGTGAGATCGGATCGATCAAACGCTCATGTTTGCCCTAAGCCCTCTTGTTCTCTTCATCTAATTGCTCCGAACATTAAAACACAGAATAAATCCCCTCTAATGGGTAAGAGGCTTAACCGGATAAGGGTGACAGTGGAGGGGGGGGGGGGGGGCGGATTGGGGGGGGGGGTGGTTGTTAGGGAAACTGGGCTATAGAGGAAAGCGCATACAGAATCATGCCTTATCCGTAATCTAAAGGGGGGTGTCAAAGGAAGGGGGGATGGGGCGGGGGGGAGGGGGGTGGTATGTTCTAGACGGGTTATGACAGGGTCGATTAAAAAGCCTGAGCCAGTGAACTGCGTGGAAAATGCATATTTTCCGGTCTGGCACGGTGACGCTTGCACAGTCCTCTGCATTTAGCGGATGCTTTCTATCTGGGGGTGGTTCGGACGCTTTACGCCTTTAACGTGGAACGCACTTAAACAGCTGGATTTACGCTGAGGCAGTGCAGGTTAAGCACCGTGCTCAAGGGTACACAACGGCTGTGCCCCCCAACCTGGGACTTGAACCCGCAACCTTTAACGTTGCGAGCTCGGCTCCCGAAACGGTTACGCTACACGCATGTACTGACGCTGCTGATCGTCTGCAGTGACTCTGGTGGACGCACGCAGGGCCTTAAATTCCACTGAGGACATTTCATTTGAGTCCGATTATTTCATTCACGTCCATTTCCAGAGCCCCCCATTTCATTTCATCCTTCAGCGAGAACATCAGCTGCAGTTCATTTAGGAGGGGAATGAACGGACTTAAATATTCTCTCTAATTTAAGCCAAATCTAGAGGCATATGCATATCATTTACACCCTAAAATGTGTCCTCAGTTAAATGACTAAAAAAGAGCACACCCCGGCCTAAACCCCCCCCCCCCCCCCGCGCCCTCCCGCCGCCCCTCCACCCACCGCCAACCACCCCACCTCACCCCACCCCATTTGAGTCTCTCGGCCTCTGTACTTTTTTTGGGTGCAGGTTACGCCCCTTGGACGCTCGTCCGCGCTCTTGTAGACGCTACGCTCCGATGAGTGACACACGCTCCTTGTCCCGCGGCAGGACACGCAGGAGAGCCGCAGCGCAAGATCAGGCGCGGACGTGCGGTTTCCTTCTCTCTCTCTGTCTGGCTGAAGGGGAAATCCATTGAGCCCGCACAATTGGCTATCAGAGCTAGCGCTTCGCTGGCATTGTTTGCACAAGCGGCGAACCGCGCCATGCTAAACTCATTAGCCGTGTTAAGACTACAGAGGGATAAATATGCTTTCTTTTTCTTTTTCTTTTTTTTTTATACATCAATGGCATCGCTTACAGCTAGGATTTCTGCATTATTATCAGTCTCCCACACGAGAAGTCTTTCATTGCCAACAATGTAAAAAAAAAAAGAAAGAAAAAAAAATCCATTTGTTTCAATTCATTTGTCTAATTCGGCCTTGAAGGAAAACAGAACACTGGCATCGTTATTTAGTTCTTGATGTGTACTTAAAGAGCAAGCCTTCGTACCTGTTCCTCGCTGTTGTCACGTCACATTCGCGACTGGCGATTGTAACATCCTCTTCCTGCATCATTATTTTAGCCACGCCCACGTAGCCACCCCCCTCCCCCCACGCCCTCCCCCCCCACACCCCACAGCGCGTGCAATCCGCTGGCGAAAATACCCGTGAGCCAGCGAGTTGTCGCCTACACCACACAATACCACACATAGGTTCCCCTCATGACACACCCCAGCACTGTTACACAAAGCGAGAAAACCTACTTATAAAGCGACTATTAATGCGTCGTTAACACCATTCATGGCTTACCAACACTATTAACGATTCACTAACACTGTTAATCATTCATGAGCGCCATTATCGCCGTGAATTATTTATTAACGCAACCGATGCTTCATCAACACTTTCCCTCCGCTTCGTTTAGCCCATTAGCGCCGCCATTAGCGCCACGAGAGCTTCAGTCGCACTGTTAACGTTTCATTAACACCGTCAGGGCTTCACGAGCGCCATCGGGGGAGTCCTCCGCCGAGCTCCTCGACTCACGAGCGCTGAATTGTTTTGATGGCGTAACCGAGGCAACGGGCGCATCGCAACATCATAACCGAAAAAATAAAAAAACAATCCGATGATTCCGGAAGGAGAAGGGGGGCGCAGACGAGGATCGGCGACGGCGGTGGCGGCGGAGACGGCGGCCTTCGCGGTTTAAATGAAAACTACGCAAAGATGGAGGACGTAATCGGTGGGCATTCCGTCCGCCGATGGCGGTGGTGGTGGTGGTGGTGGTGGTGGCGTTTTTCGCGGCAGACGTCCGTCGGGGCGAAGCGGCGAAGCCGAGGCAGTGTGTCGGCTCTCCTCACGGGCCACGCGTCCCGTCTGCGGAAAGGGAGACGCTGGGAGGGCCCCGGGTTCCAGGGGGGAACGGAGGGGCGTGTGTAATATCTGTGGCAGGGGCTGCGGCTGGGATTGGCCACACTTGGGGGGGGGGGGGGGGGGTGAGGGTGCGAGGGGGGGCGGGCACAGGGGGGGTGTGAGGGTGCGAGTGGTGGGGGGGGGCAGGGGGGGGTGTGCGCAGGGGGGGTGTGAGGGCGCGAGCGGGGGGTGGGGGGGTACACAGGGGGGTGTGAAATGATTGCTCTGTGGACAGGTGAGACTGAGAGGAAGGAACACTGCTGTGAGCAACCATTGAATATGGATGGAGAGAGGCAGACTGAGGGAAGCAATCCTAGTGTGTGTGTGTGGTGTGTGTGTGTGAGTGTCTGTGTGAGTGTGTGTGTGTGTGTGTGAGTGTCTGTGTATGTGTGTGTGTATGTGTATGAGTGTGTGTGAGTGTGTGTGTGTGTGTGAATAAAAGTGTGTGTGAGTGTGTGTTTGTGTGTGTGTATGTGTCTGCTAATGAAAGTGTATGTGTGCATGTGTGTGAGTGTGTGTGTATGTTTCTGCTAATGAAAGTGTGTGTGTGCATATGTGTGAGTGTATGAGTGTCTGTGTGTGTGTGTATGTTATTATGTGTGTGTGTGTGTGGTGTGTGTATTAGTGTGTGTGTTTCCGCAGACCTCTCAGCCTCTGCTCTCCTCTCCTCTCCTCTCCTCTCTCTCCTCTCCTCTCCTCCTCTCCTCTCCTCTCTCTCCCTGTGTGATCGCCCCTCTCTCCCCTCTCTCTCCCTGTGTGATCGCCCCTCTCCTCTCCTCTCTCTCCCTGTGTGATCGCCCCTCTCCTCCCCTCTCTCTCCCTGTGTGATCGCCCCTCTCTCTCTCCTCCTCCTCTCCTCTCCTCTCTCTCCCTGTGTGATCGCCCCTCTCTCTCTCCTCTCTCCCTGTGCGAGCGGCCCACAGGCTGGGTGGAGTGCAGATTTACGGGGCCTCAGCCTGCAGAGAGCCCACTGCATCACAGCGCTAACGAGTTCATCTGCAGCCCGAAACACCGCCGCGCTCGGGTCGGGGCGGGTCGGAGCGGGGATCAGTCACGGCGGGTAATTGAGCTGTTGATTTTGCTTATGGGAGGGGGGAGGGGGGCGGGGGGGAGGGGGGTATTGCGGGGGCGGGGAGGGGGGGGCGGCGTGCTGTGGAATGGGCTCTGTTACCTGTCGAATTAATGTGGCCTGTCTGCGGCCCTGTCCCAGCGCACGCATTTCCAAGCACAAGGTGCACCTGCGAGACATTCAAGGGCAAAGTGTTATTGGTCTGGGTAAGAGAGAGAGAGAGAGAGAGAGAGAGAGAGGGGGGGAGAGAGAGAGAGAGAGAGAGGGAGAGAGGGGGAGAGAGAGAGAGAGAGGGAGAGAGAGAGAGAGAGAGAGAGAGGGGGAGAGAGAGAGAGAGAGAGAGGGGGGGAGGGAGAGAGAGGGGGGGGGAGAGAGAGAGGGGGAGAGAGAGTGAGAGGGGAGAGAGGGGAGAGAGAGAGAGAGGGGAGAGAGAGAGAGAGCGAGGGGGGAGAGAGAGAGAGAGCGAGAGGGGAGAGAGGGGAGAGAGAGAGAGAGATGGAGAGCGAGGGGGGGGAGAGAGAGAGAGAGAGAGCGAGAGGGGAGAGAGAGAGAGAGAGAGAGAGCGAGAGGGGAGAGAGGGGAGAGAGAGAGAGAGAGAGCGAGGGGGGGAGAGAGAGAGAGAGTGAGAGGGGGAGAGAGGGGAGAGAGAGAGAGAGATGGAGAGCGAGGGGGGGGAGAGAGAGAGAGAGAGAGTGAGGGGGAAGAGAGAGAGAGAGAGAGAGAGTGAGGGGGAAGAGAGAGAGAGTTCAGTCATGGATGTCCGTATGTCTGTCCCAAAGCACACATTTGAACCAGAACTCTCACCTGTTTGACATTCAGAAGCGGTTGTTGTTGCGCCGGAAAAGATGGGCGGAGGGTGAGGGGGGAAAGCGGGGGGGGGGGGGGGCTGGATGACGAAGGAAGGAGTGAGAGAGGGGGAAATTGAATTTTATTTTATCATCGCAGCAACCTTAAATTAAATCTTTGGGAGACAGCTTGTTGCTTTTCAGTCTCTCCCCTGTTTTCCGGGTGGGGGGGGGGGGGGTTGCGGGTTGGGGGGGAGGGCAATTAAGAAAAACATCGCTCCTCCGCGATTACCCACAATGACTCAGAGCGGCTCTCGATAAATTCTCATCTAACGGTTCGCCATCATCGTCACAGCCGCGCAAGCATACTGAAGAGGAGATTAGGGAGAAAAAAATACCCACAATCCTCTGCTCCACCCCGACCGCACTTGCTTCCCACACCAGACGCACCCCATTCCACTGAGACCACGCCCCCTACAATCCCAACCGCTCCCCTTTCCCACTCCAACCACACCCCTTCCCAATCCAACCGCACCCCTTCCAACTGAGACCACACCCCATTCAATCCCAGCCACGCCTCCTCCCTAACATAAGCCCCACCCCTTTCCCACTTGAGCCCCGCCCCGTTTTTTTACAGTGCGATTCCCCCCATTTCTCAGTTACGCGACTGGGGCACCCACTCGTTCACGGTCATCGATGTGAGACGGAGGCACATCGACGGCGAAGTAAA
>NC_049201.1:76293073-76317187 GCF_013347855.1 Anguilla anguilla | reverse complement strand
CCCCCCCCCCCCGGCCTCCCGCCACCCCTCCACCCACCGCCAACCACCCCACCTCACCCCACCCCATTTGAGTCTCTCGGCCTCGATACTATTTTTGGGTGCTGGCTATGCCCCCTTGGACGCTCGTACGCACTCTTGTAGACGCTACGCTCCGATGACTGACACACGCTCCTCGTCCCGCGGCAGGACACACAGGAGAGCCGCGGCACAAGACCAGGCGCGGACGTACGGTTTTCCTCCCTCTCTGTTTGGCTGAAGGGTAAATCCATTGAGCCCGCACAATTGGCTATCAGAGCTAGCGCTTCACTGGCATTGTTTGCACAAGCGGCGAACGCGCCATGCTAAACTCATTAGGCCTGTTAAGACTACAGAGGGATAAATATGCTTTGTTTTTCTTTCTCTTTTTTTTTTTTATACATCAATGGCATCGCTTACAGCTAGGATTACATTATTATCAGTCTCCCACACGAGAAGTCTTTCATTGCCAACAATGTAAAAAAAAAAAAAAAATCCATTTGTTTCAATTCATTTGTTTAATTCGGCCTTGAAGGAAAACAGAATACCGGCATCGTTATTTAGTTCTTGATGTGTGCTTAAAGAGCAAGCCTTCGTACCTGTTCCTCGCTGTTGCCACATCACATTCGCGACTGGCGATTGTAACATCCTCTTCCTGCATCATTATTTTAGCCACGCCCACGTAGCCACACACCCCCCTCCCCCCACCCCACCCCCCAGGCCCCAATCCGCTGGTGAAAATACCCGTGAGCCAGCGAGTTGTCACCAACACCACACAATACCACACAGAGGTTCCCCTCATGACACACCCCAGCACTGTTACACAAAGCGAGAAACCTACTTATAAAGCGACTATTAATGCGTCGTTAACACTATTCATGACTTACCAACACTATTAACGATTCACTAACACTGTTAATCATTCATGAGCGCCATTATCACCGTGAATTATTTATTAACGCAACTGATGCTTCATCAACACTTTCCCTCCGCTTCGTTTAGCCCGTTAGCGCCGCCATTAGCGCCACGAGAGCTTCGTTCGCACTATTAACGTTTCATTAACACCGTCAGGGCTTCACGAGCGGGCATCGGGGGGAGGCCTCCGCGCTCCTCGACTCACGAGCGCTGAATTGTTTTGATGGCGTAACCGAGGCAGCCGGCGCATCGCAACATCATAACCGAAAAAATAAAAAAACAATCCGATGATTCCGGAAGGAGAAGGGGGGCGGGGAAAAGAATCGGCGACGGCGGCGGCGAAGGGGGGCGGCGATGGCGGCGGCGATGACGGCGGCGATGGCGGCGGCGATGGTGGCCTTCGCGGTTTAAATGATAACTACGCTGGACGGAGGGCAGTGGTGGCGGTGGTGGCGGGTGGCGTTTTTCGCGGCAGACGTCCGTCCGGGCGAAGCCAAGGCAGTGTGTCTGCTCTTCTCATGGGCCACGCGTCCCGTCTGTGGAAAGGGAGACGCCGGGAGGGCCCCGGGTCCCAGGGGGGAACGGAGGGGCGTGTGTAATATCTCTGGCTGGGGCTGCGGCCGGCATTGGCCACGCTGTGGGGGGGAGGTGGAGGGGGGGTCTGAGGGTTCCAGGGGGGAACGGAGGGGCGTGTTCAATATCTGCGGCTGGCATTGGCCACGCTGTGGGGGGGGGGGGGGGTTGTCTGAGGGTGCAAGGGGGGTGGGGGGGGTACACAGGGGGGGTGTGAGGGTGCGAGTGGTGGGTGGGGTGGGGGGGGGTGTGCGCAGGGGGGGTGTGAGGGCGCGAGCGGGGGGTGGGGGGGTACACAGGGGGGTGTGAAATGATTGCTCTGTGGACAGGTGAGAGTGAGAGGAAGGAACACTGCTGTGAGCAACCATTGAATATGGATGGAGAGAGACAGACTGAGGGAAGCAATCCTACTGTGTGTGTGTGGTGTGTGTGTGTGAGTGTCTGTGTATGTGTGTGTGTATGTGTATGAGTGTGTGTGAGTGTGTGTGTGTGTGTGAATAAAAGTGTGTGTGTGCATATGTGTGAGTGTATGAGTGTCTGTGTGTGTGTGTATGTTATTGTGTGTGTGTGTGTGCGGTGTGTGTGTGTGGTGTGTGTATTAGTGTGTGTGTTTCCGCAGACCTCTCAGCCTCTGCTCTCCTCTCCTCCTCTCCTCTCCTCTCTCTCCCTGTGTGATCGCCCCTCTCCTCTCTCCTCTCTCTCCCTGTGTGAGCGGCCCTCTCCTCTCCTCTCCTCTCCTCTCCTCTCCTCTCCTCCTCTCCTCTCCTCTCCTCTCCTCTCCTCCTCTCCTCTCTCTCCCTGTGTGATCGCCCCTCTCCTCTCCTCTCCTCTCTCCCTGTGTGATCGCCCCTCTCCTCTCCTCTCCTCTCTCCTCTCTCTCCCTGTGTGATCGCCCCTCTCCTCTCCTCCTCCTCCTCTCCTCTCCTCTCCCTGTGTGATCGCCCCTCTCCTCTCCTCTCCTCTCTCCTCTCTCCCTGTGTGATCGCCCCTCTCCTCCTCTCCTCCTCTCCTCTCTCTCCCTGTGTGATCGCCCCTCTCCTCCTCTCCTCCTCTCCTCTCCTCTCTCTCCCTGTGTGATCGCCCCTCTCCTCTCTCCCCTCTCTCTCCCTGTGCGAGCGGCCCACAGGCTGGGTGGAGTGCAGATTTACGGGGCCTCAGCCTGCAGAGAGCCACTGCATCACAGCGCTAACGAGTTCATCTGCAGCCCGAAACACCGCCGCGGTCGGGTCGGGGCGGGTCGGAGCGGGGATCAGTCACGGCGGGTAATTGAGCTGTTGATTTTGCTTATGGGAGGGGGGCGGGGGGGAGGGGGGTATTGCGGGGACGGGGAGGGGGGGGGGGGCGGCGTGCTGTGGAATGGGCTCTGTTACCTGTCGAATTAATGTGGCCTGTCTGCGGCCCTGTCCCAGCGCACGCATTTCCAAGCACAAGGTGCACCTGCGAGACATTCAAGGGCAAAGTGTTATTGGCCTGGGTAAGAGAGAGAGAGAGGGGGGGAGGGAGAGAGAGAGAGAGAGAGAGAGAGAGAGGGAGAGAGAGAAAGAGAGAGAGAGAGAGAGGGCGAGGGAGAGCGAGAGGGGCGGATGGGGAGGACGCGGGGAGAGAGAGAGAGAGAGAGAGAGAGCGAGGGGAGAGAGAGAGAGAGAGAGCGAGAGGGGAGAGAGAGAGAGAGCGAGGGGGGAGAGAGAGAGAGAGTTCAGCCATGGATGTCCGTATGTCTGTCCCAAAGCACACATTTGAACCAGAACTCTCACCTGTTTGACATTCAGAAGCGGTTGTTGTTGCGCCGGAAAAGATGGGCGGAGGGTGAGGGGGGAAAGCGGGCGGGGGGGGGGGGCTTGAGGACGAAGGAAGGAGCGAGAGAGGGGGAAATTGAATTTTATTTTATCATCGCAGCAACCTTAAATTAAATCTTTGGGAGACAGCTTGTTGCTTTTCAGTCTCTCCCCTGTTTTCCGGGTGGGGGGGGGGGGGGGTTGCGGGTTGGGGGGGAGGGCAATTAAGAAAAACATCGCTCCTCCGCGATTACCCACAATGACTCAGAGCGGCTCTCGATAAATTCTCATCTAACGGTTCGCCATCATCATCACAGCCACGCAAACATACTGAAGAGGAGATTAGGGAGAAAAAATACCCACAATCCTCTGCTCCACCCCGACCGCACTTGCTTCCCACACCAGACGCACCCCATTCCACTGAGACCACGCCCCCCTACAATCCCAACCGCTCCCCTTTCCCACTCCAACCGCACCTCTTCCAAATGAGACCACACCCCATTCAATCCCAGCCACGCCTCCTCCCTAACATAAGCCCCACCCCTTTCCCACTTGAGCCCCGCCCCGTTTTTTTACAGTGCGATTCCCCCCATTTCTCAGTTACGCGACTGGGGCACCCACTTGTTCACGGTCGTCGATGTGAGACGGAGGCACATCGACGGCAAAGTAAATGCCAAGAACCAACGAGCGGAGGACGTTTCGTCATCTTGACCCGCGCCTGCTAACGATCGCTGTTTGATCCTGACCTTGACTCGCGAATAAACGGCAGCTTTTCTTTCTTTCTTTTTCGCAGACACAGTTCCGTGGGTTCATTTTGGTGATTGCAAAAGCAAAGAAAACAAAGCAAAGCTTACAATTGCATTTCGTTTTGAACCCAAGGCCGTGTTTACACTTGACAATTAGACTTATGAAAATCTGATTCATGTTGCCATCCAAATACAGTGTGTGTGTGTGTTATTGCGTGTGTGTGCGTGTGTTAGAAAAAGAGAGTGTGTGTGTATGTGTGTGTGTGTTATTGCGTGTGTTAGAAAAAGAGAGTGTGTTAGAGAGTGTGTGTGTGTGTGTGTGTGTGTTATAGAGTGTGTGTGTGTGTGTGTGTGTGTTAGAGAGAGAGTGTGTGTGTGTGTGTGTGTGTGTTATTGCGTGTGTGAGTGTGTTAGAGAGTGTGTGTGTATGTGTGTGTGTGTTATTGCGTGTGTTAGAAAAAGAGAGTGTGTTAGAGAGTGTGTGTGTGTGTGTGTGTGTTATAGAGTGTGTGTGTGTGTGTGTGTGTGTGTTAGAGAGAGAGTGTGTGTGTGTGTGTGTGTGTTATTGCGTGTGTGAGTGTGTTAGAGAGTGTGTGTGTGTGTGTGTGTGTGTTAGAGAGAGAGTGTATGCGTGTGTGTGTGTGTGTGTGTGTTATAGAGTGTGTGTGTGTGTGTGTTATAGAGTGTGTGCGTGTGTGTGTTATAGAGTGTGTGTGTGTGTGTGTTATAGAGTGTGTGTGTGTGTGTGTTATAGAGTGTGTGTGTGTGTGTGTTATAGAGTGTGTGAGTGTGTTAGAGAGAGAGTGTGTGTGTGTGTGCGTGTGTGTGTGTGTGTGTTATAGAGTGTGTGTGTGTGTGTTATAGAGTGTGTGTGTGAGTGTGTTAGAGAGTGTGTGTGTGTGTGTGTTATTGCGTGTGTGAGTGTGTTAGAGAGTGTGTGTGTGTGTGTGTGTGTGTGTTATAGAGTGTGCGTGTGTGTGTGTTATTGCGTGTGTGAGTGTGTTAGAGAGTGTGTGTGTGTGTGTGTTATAGAGTGTGCGTGTGTGTGTGTTATTGCGTGTGTGAGTGTGTTAGAGAGTGTGTGTGTGTGTGTGTTATAGAGTGTGCGTGTGTGTACAGACTTTCAGACAGAAATCCCATTCGTTGGCTACACAGTAAAACTGTCCACTCCACACTCCGGAATGTGGGACCAAATTGTTATCCGTTGAGGGCCGAATTTTCGCCGTTGAGAGCCGAAGTGACGCGGGCCACTCCGCCGCGTGGACGATCGCGACGCGCGAAGCCGCCGACCGGCCGCCGCTCGTATCCATGGTTACACGACCCCTCTAACCGCTCTGAGTGGATTTCTCCGCCTGTGGAGAAGTTGTACGTCGTGTCTCCGTTTCGTTTGTGCCCGTACTGCGTTGCCGTTAACAACACGGGGGGGACACCGCCAGCAGTATAAGAGAATCACCGGCCAGAGGAGGAGTATCATGGGATGTTATTTTGTCGGCAGAATGTCTCCGGTGTCTCAGCCTGCCATTGTCATATGCAAGAAGCCCTGGATCTGCCAGGAAGTCAGACGTGTGTGACACGTAGAGTCAAGCATAACCAGGGTCAGAGAGAAAAAAGGCAAATTCTGTTTGAGACCAGGTCGCCATGTCCTCCATCTCTGCCTCGGTCTACAGCCTCCGCCCCCCCGCCCCCCGCCCGCCCACTGGCATCCAATGAGAATCCATAAAATGAATTGCTCATGAATATTCATGAGCAAAATTACGTCGTAAAGGGAGGGGAAGCTTCATCTCACTCGAAACAAACACCATCTTTCAATTCGACAACGGTGATGGGACTTGCACAACCCACCAAATAAATATTTATGAGGAAGCACTTTTTTTTTTTTTTTTTTTTAAGACACGGGCCCGAGCATTAAGTGGAAAGTTAGTCGGGGTAACTTTTCGGGTCCCCTACCCTTTCCGTTCTCTTTCAGACTTGGCGGGAACAAGGCTATGAATCATATTTTGTCAATAATGAGCAGAGAATTCTCCACATCTAAGAGGGAGGCTCATTTATTCACACAAAATCTAAAGCCGAAATCCCCCGTAATGTCCTACAATCATGCTGATGTTCTTCTTTTTGTTTGTTGTTGTTGTCGGCAAAACCTTTAATCATTCTCAGCGTTTTTCTTCGTCTTCTTTTTAGTCTTTTTTAGTCCTTTTATTTAGTTTCTTCACTCCATGGTTTTCAGAATCTTTGAGATTTTTTTTATTTTTTATTGCCTCCTTGCCTTTGGTGAAAGCCTGCTCCCATAACCACCCCCCCCCCCCCGGTTCTTTTGAACACCACCATCTATTTCATATATCCTTTGTGGAATGCAGGGGGGGGGGCGAGTGGTGGGATAAAAGAAAACATTTTTTTAAAAACTCTTCTGACAGCAGCAACACCAACAGATGTCCAAACAATTCGGCAGAAGACAAAAGAGAAGACGCACAGGGGTAGGTTTTCTTTTTTCTTCCTGTCCTTCATATTTTGGCTGAACCCTCCTGCCAGCCAGAGTTAGCAGAGACAAGCAGGGAGGTTTTTGTTGGGGGGGGGTGGGGTGGTCAGAGAAGGGGGGCAGACTGTGCTGACAAAGTGAAAAGCAGGAGAGCCAGTTGTGTGCTTATCCTCCTCCTCCCCCCCCACCCCCACAGCTGACACCTCTTCTGCTCGTCTGAAGACTGCCAGGGGTCAGGGGTCAGAGGTCAGGGGTCGCGAGCGTAATCCGTACCTGTCCTTCCCCGCGGCTCGCAGAGGTGGCCGAAATCTCCGCTCCGACCGCGATCCCGCGGAACAGATTAATCTCCCTCGGGCCGCGAATCCCCCGCCCGACAGCGCCGACCCCTGACCCGGACGCAGTTCCTGGCTTTCATTCCGGGGATTGAAAAAGGCGCGCGGGCTGTTTGAGTAACGCTTGGAATTCCGGATGATTCCCGCCAACTCTCCCCCCCAACCCCCCACCCCCCTCCCCCCCACACCGACGTTGGGAATATCCTCTGGACGATGCGCCACTGGACACAGTTCTGACCAGCGCCAGGATTAGCAGTGACATCAGAGACTCAGGGTCAAAGGTCGTATCTGAGACGCTTTGACTCTTCAGACGTCCGTAGAATTTGAACACGGCCTCCAGCTCTTCTGATGAAGATTATATATGCCTTCCACGGCATCCTGAGAGTCTGGGCATGAAATATATTATGATCTCACAATTTTCCAGCAGCAAAGTTATCATAAGGATGATTATGTCCTTGTAAGTCACAGTGTGTTGCTTTAGTGTGTACGTGTGTGTATGTGAGGGTGTGCGCATGTGTGCGTGAGTGAGTGTGTGTTCGCGTGTGTTTTGAAACATTAGGAAGGTTTTTTGACTTTAGCCTTCCACAAGTGTGTATGGTAATCTTTAAGAAAAAGAAAAAAAAAAAACACTTACAAAGTAGAGGACTTTAATCCTGGACTTAAAGTTTAAAAACAATATTTCAATAAATAAATAAAATAACATTAAAAGCACAGCCAGAAGTCAAACGGATGAAGGCAAGCAGCATTTACCCCTGGCCAAAAAAAGAGAAAAAAGAAAATAAATAATTTAATAAATACGTGCATTCATACATAAATAAATAAGTGTAAGCAGAACAAATGGAGCCAAAGCAGCCGTGTTTTGGAGGGAATATAAAGTGGCTGTGAACTGGCAGCCCCAGAAGCTGCCGCCTGCCTGCTTTGAAGCGTCTCCCAAGGCTGGGGCCTTGAACCGGCTTTCCGTCTCCACCCCGGCAGCATCGCCGTCAAAATCACCCCCCACCCACACCCAAACCCCCCCACTCCCCCCACAACCCCACCGCCCAGCAGCATCGCCGTCAAAATCACCCCCCCGCCCTCACCCAAACCCCCCCCCCCACAACCCCACAGCCCGGCAGCATCGCCGTCAAAATCACACCCCCCCGCCAAACCCCCCCACCCCCCACAACCCCACCGCCCGACAGTATCGCCGTCAAAATCAGCCCCCCCCCGCCAAACCCCCCCACCCCCCCAGCCAACCCCACCGCCTGACAGTCTCTCCTCATGAGGCCTCACTCTCTGTTTATATCTCTCACTTTGCATTTCTCTCTCACACATACACACACACACACACACACGCACACACACGCACACACACACACACAGACACGCACGGATGCACATACAGGCACACATATGCACACACACACACACATACGCACACACACACACACACACACACACACACACATACGCACACACACACACACGCACAGACACGCACGCACGCACGGATGCACATACAGGCACACACACACACACATATGCACACACACACACACACACACACACACGCGCAGACACACAGTTTGAAAGAGACGTTACTCTGCTTATGAAATGGAATGAGAAACACAAAGCTTCGGTTTCAGCCGAAGAATGTGGGTGAAAATATGTTTACTTTAAAATTGTCGGTTATTTGCAGACAAACCATTAGTGGTGTGTGTGTGTGTGTGTGTGTGTGTGTGTCTGTTCTAGAGAAAGAGGGATGGTAATAAGACAGTGGATGGTCTCAATAAGGTGTATTCTCTGGCAGAACACCTTGCTGTGAAAACATGTTTTTCAATGGGCAGCTATTAGTCGATGGTGGTAATTTGTTGCAGGAGCCTGTGGACCTTGAAAGACCGGAGGTGCCTCGTAATAAGAGGAATATGGCTTTCTTTGATGGTACTGCTCCCCTGAAACCCAATTAAAACCATCCAGGTCTACCTGTGTCGGAACTGCTGCCATTTCTCTTTGAAGCCAGAGCTCGGACAGGAGACCCACACCCCGTTTCAAACTGTCGGTGTTGCCATCGGCGACTCTAAACATCTGAACGGAAGAGATGAAGGAGGGCACAGAGGCAAATCATTGGTTGACGCCCTCACAAAGGCTGAGATCTGATTGGCCGGGATAGATTTGTCGATGCGTTCCGCAGCTTCCACGCCACCGGTTACCTTCGTAGCAACACGAACGCGTTATGAAACAACATCACTCAAAATGTAAACATAAATAAACTGTTTTTTATTTTCAGCACAATGTATGAAATACTTCTGAGAACCGAAGCATCTCGAGAAATCAACAAATACATGCAGGTGTTTGGGTTTAGAATTGCATCTTAAGCCCGTTTGAACAAAGCTGGCTAAAAGGAGTAATTTCTTGGGCAAACTTTAGAAAACTATGAGCCAATAGAAGCTAAATATAAAGGGGAAAGAACACAGGCTCCACCTTAAATTCAGCCTGAGGCATGAAACGCTGCAGTAGCTCAAAATTGAACAGAACAATTTAATAAAAATAATTTGGAGTTTGAGGGTGGAGGAACAAAAAAAAAAAGAAAAAGTGCATTCAGTGATGGAAGTTAAAAAAAGCAACAACATTTTTTTTTATTTATTAATTTCTTTTTTTTGCCGGAATGCCATTTTTCACCCGGGCCTCTGTTAAAGGTCAGCTGGTTTGCGCCGTTCTATTACACACAGCCATTGATAATTGGTTTTCTATCATTCATTAAAATTTTCAATGCTTCGAGGCACAAAACTATTATTAAAAAAAAAAAAAACATTTCTCTGCTTTCTTTTTTTTTTGCAGGCCTATTTTCTTCTGCAGTGTACCCCCCCGGCCCCCTCTCCATCCCCCACACCTCTCACCCCCCTCCCCCCCCCACCTCCAAACATCGCCTCTGTTTCATTATTTAGTTTCTAATTAAGGCCCCACTTCAGCCTGGCCTTCGCTTCACGCCGCACCGCCAGGCTCCGCCACAGGTGCGCGGCCTCTGAGGGGACGCGCGTTTCCTGTGGAAAGGTTAGCCACTCCCTTTTCAGCGCCGTAACGCACGGTAACCAACCCGAGACCGGGCGGGGATGAGGAGGCCGACCAACCGACGCTCGAAGCGGCGAAAAAAGACGCGGCACACGGGCATATCTGGCTCCGGAAAAAAAAAAAAAAAGAAATAAAAATAGACGTTTTTAAAACAAACATTTGTTTAAAAAAGATTTAAAAATTAAAAACCCCTGACCAAGTTTGAAGGCGGGGGAGGGGTGTAATCTGGTAAAAAATGAAGCAGAACTTGAAAGATGGGCTCTAATTTTGGTTCCGAGTCAGGTTTTGCACTGCGGTGTTGATTTTACAGCTATGCACAAAAAACCCTGCAGTAAATCTGGGCCTGGAAGCATTAAATGTACATTTCTTAAATTTCTTACATTTATTAAATGTACTGATTGGATCCCCAGGCTTCAGGTGACCTGTCCAGTGTGTGGATGGGGCTCCATGGTCTGGTATCTGTTAAGGCTCTGTTCCAGTGTGTGGATGGGGCCCATGGTCTGGTATCTGTTAAGGCTCTGTTCCAGTGTGTGGATGGGTCCCATGGTCTGGTATCTGTTAAGGCTCTGTTCCAGTGTGTGGATGGGGCCCATGGTCTGGTATCTGTTAAGGCTCTGTTCCAGTGTGTGGATGGGGCCCATGGTCTGGTATCTGTTAAGGCTCTGTTCCACTGTGTGGATGGGCCCCGTGGTCTGGTATCTGTTAAGGCTCTGTTCCAGTGTGTGGATGGGCCCCATGGTCTGGTATCTGTTAAGGCTCTGTTCCACTGTGTGGATGGGCCCCGTGGTCTGGTATCTGGTAAGGCTCTGTTCCAGTGTGTGGATGGGTCCCATGGTCTGGTATCTGTTAAGGCTCTGTTCCAGTGTGTGGATGGGCCCCATGGTCTGGTATCTGTTAAGGCTCTGTTCCAGTGTGTGGATGGGCCCCATGGTCTGGTATCTGTTAAGGCTCTGTTCCAGTGTGTGGATGGACCCCATGGTCTGGTATCTGTTAAGGCTCTGTTCCAGTGTGTGGATGGGTCCCATGGTCTGGTATCTGTTAAGGCTCTGTTCCAGTGTGTGGATGGGTCCCATGGTCTGGTATCTGTTAAGGTTCTGTTCCAGTGTGTGGATGGGCCCCGTGGTCTGGTATCTGTTAAGGCTCTGTTCCAGTGTGTGGATGGGCCCCATGGTCTGGTATCTGCTAAGGCTCTGTTCCAGTGTGTGGATGGGCCCCATGGTCTGGTATCTGCTAAGGCTCTGTTCCAGTGTGTGGATGAGCCCCATGGTCTGGTATCTGTTAAGGCTCTGTTCCAGTGTGTAGATGGGTCCCATGGTCTGGTATCTGTTAAGGTTCTGTTCCAGTGTGTGGATGGGTCCCATGGTCTGGTATCTGTTAAGGTTCTGTTCCAGTGTGTGGATGGGTCCCATGGTCTGGTATCTGTTAAGGCTCTGCTCCAGTGTGTGGATGGGCCCCATGGTCTGGTATCTGTTAAGGCTCTGCTCCAGTGTGTGGATGGGCCCCATGGTCTGGTATCTGTTAAGGCTCTGCTCCAGTGTGTGGATGGGCCCCATGGTCTGGTATCTGTTAAGGCTCTGTTCCAGTGTGTGGATGGACCCCATGGTCTGGTATCTGTTAAGGCTCTGTTCCAGTGTGTGGATGGGCCCCATGGTCTGGTATCTGTTAAGGCTCTGTTCCAGTGTGTGGATGGGGTCCATGGTCTGGTATCTGTTAAGGCTCTGTTCCAGTGTGTGGATGGGCCCCATGGTCTGGTATCTGTTAAGGCTCTGTTCCAGTGTGTGGATGGGCCCCATGGTCTGGTATCTGTTAAGGCTCTGTTCCAGTGTGTGGATGGGCCCCATGGTCTGGTATCTGTTAAGGCTCTGTTCCAGTGTGTGGATGGGCCCCATGGCCTGGTATCTGTTAAGGCTCTGTTCCAGTGTGTAGATGGGCCCCATAGTCTGGTATCTGCTAAGGCTCTGTTCCAGTGTGTAGATGGGCCCCATGGTCTGGTATCTGTTAAGGCTCTGTTCCAGTGTGTGGATGGGCCCCATGGTCTGGTATCTGTTAAGGCTCTGTTCCAGTGTGTGGATGGGCCCCATGGTCTGGTATCTGTTAAGGCTCTGTTCCAGCGTGTGGATGAGCCCCATGGTCTGGTATCTGTTAAGGCTCTGTTCCAGTGTGTGGATGGGCCCCATGGTCTGGTATCTGTTAAGGCTCTGTTCCAGTGTGTGGATGGGCCCCATGGTCTGGTATCTGTTCAGGCTCTGTTCCAGTGTGTGGATGAGCCCCATGGTCTGGTATCTGTTAAGGCTCTGTTCCAGTGTGTGGATGGGCCCCATGGTCTGGTATCTGTTAAGGCTCTGTTCCAGTGTGTGGATGGGCCCCATGGTCTGGTATCTGTTAAGGCTCTGTTCCAGTGTGTGGATGGACCCCATGGTCTGGTATCTGTTAAGGCTCTGTTCCAGTGTGTGGATGGACCCCATGGTCTGGTATCTGTTAAGGCTCTGTTGCAGTGTGTGGATGGGCCCCATGGTCTGGTATCTGCTAAGGCTCTGTTGCAGTGTGTGGATGGGCCCCATGGTCTGGTATCTGCTAAGGCTCTGTTGCAGTGTGTGGATGGGCCCCATGGTCTGGTATCTGCTAAGGCTCTGTTCCAGTGTGTGGATGGGCCCCATGGTCTGGTATCTGTGAAGGCTCTGTTCCAGTGTGTGGATGGGCCCCATGGTCTGGTATCTGTTAAGGCTCTGTTCCACTGTGTGGATGGGCCCCATGGTCTGGTATCTGTTAAGGCTCTGTTCCACTGTGTGGATGGGCCCCATGGTCTGGTATCTGTTAAGGCTCTGTTCCAGTGTGTGGATGGGCCCCATGGTCTGGTATCTGTTAAGGCTCTGTTCCAGTGTGTGGATGGGCCCCATGGTCTGGTATCTGTTAAGGCTCTGTTCCACTGTGTGGATGGGCCCCATGGTCTGGTATCTGTTAAGGCTCTGTTCCAGTGTGTGGATGGGCCCCATGGTCTGGTATCTGTTAAGGCTCTGTTCCACTGTGTGGATGGTCCCCATGGTCTGGTATCTGTTAAGGCTCTGTTGCAGTGTGTGGATGGGCCCCATGGTCTGGTATCTGCTAAGGCTCTGTTGCAGTGTGTGGATGGGCCCCATGGTCTGGTATCTGCTAAGGCTCTGTTGCAGTGTGTGGATGGGCCCCATGGTCTGGTATCTGCTAAGGCTCTGTTCCAGTGTGTGGATGGGCCCCATGGTCTGGTATCTGTGAAGGCTCTGTTCCAGTGTGTGGATGGGCCCCATGGTCTGGTATCTGTTAAGGCTCTGTTCCACTGTGTGGATGGGCCCCATGGTCTGGTATCTGTTAAGGCTCTGTTCCACTGTGTGGATGGGCCCCATGGTCTGGTATCTGTTAAGGCTCTGTTCCAGTGTGTGGATGGGCCCCATGGTCTGGTATCTGTTAAAGCTCTGTTCCAGTGTGTGGATGGGCCCCATGGTCTGGTATCTGTTAAGGCTCTGTTCCACTGTGTGGATGGACCCCATGGTCTGGTCCCTGTTAAAGCTCTGTTCCAGTGTGTGGATGGGTCCCATGGTCTGGTCCCTGTTAAGGCTCTGTTCCAGTGTGTGGATGGGCCCCATGGTCTGGTATCTGTTAAGGCTCTGTTCCAGTGTGTGGATGGGCCCCATGGTCTTGTATCAGTTAAGGCACTTCTCTAGTGTGTGGATGAAAATGCAGGTTTGGGCTTCTGTCTTTGTCTTCAATTTCTCCTCAATTTCCACAAAGGCTTCAGTTTCAGTGACATGGCGTCTGCACTTTCAGCGGTTCGGATCTCACTGATTTCACCTGTCGGTCAATAAACCATCAAAACCGTACCCCCCTTCCTAAAGCAGTCACCCACCGCACGGCACGTCGTAGGAAATGGCGGTACGACGGCAAGTTGACTCGGCAGATTAGCATTCCGGTGGCATGAATATGAGGCTTTTGTTCTTCGTGGTGATGCCACAGCTTAACGTGGCCTTAGGAGGTTACACCAGCCCCCAATAGACATCAGAGAACAAAGAACAACGAATCGGAGAACAATTAACAGCTTTTTGCAATTTAGGGACTGCAATTATATTTTCGAAAACCAGCTGTATGTGGGCCCCACGAGCCGAGATAAAAAAAATAAAAAAAAATTTAAAAAAACGATCGAACAGATATGTTGAAAAGGAAAAATTGGTTTAGTGGCACGCACTGTACACGCAGGTCCTCCAAGGAGAGCTGGCCATATATCAGGTCACTCAACGAATGCTGTCCTGAAACAAAAAAAAAAAAAAAAGATTACATGTAATTCTCCTGGGCCATCTGTGGCTCGCTCTGGCGTCTGTGTGAAAGGAGGAGGGGAAAAAAAAAAAAGATGAAGGAAACGCGTGGTCTCTTTCCTCTTTCCGCATGACGGAGAGCGATTGTTTTTGAGCCATAGTTATAGATGGCCATCGATCGCGCCTCTCCTCCTGGGGGGGCTGGGCTGGTGGGGGTTCTTTTATTATTGTGGCAAAGAAATTAAATCGCACTACCGAACTGTGATGGGGCACAGGGTTTGGGGTCAGGGGGGTCGAGGGCGTCGAGGGGTCGAGGGGTTTGGGGGGGGTGGGGGGTGGGGGGAGAGTCATGTGACCAGCGCAGGGGAATACATTTTTTGATTTGATAAATACTGAGTGTAATAGTCAATGCTTCAGATCCCCCCACTCCCCCCACAGAGTTTCTTTTCAAAATTGCCTTTCCCTTCTGAGGTGGGAAAAGTGTGTGTGTGGGGGCGGGTTGGGGGGGGAGGGGGGGTTAAAAAAAAAACCTGTACCACTGTTGCTGCTAATCAAAGGGTATTGTGCTCTATCTGGGTCACTGACATCAGGACCTCAGTGAGGAAAGATGTGTGTGTGTGTGTGTGTGTGTGTGTGAGCGTTGGTGTGTGTGTGTGTGTGTGGAGGGGGGGCGGGGGTTAAAAAAAAAACCTGTACCACTGTTGCCACTAATCAAAGGGTATTGTGCTCTATCTGGTTCATTTAACATCAGTGAAGCAAGGTGTGTGTGCGTCAGTGTGTGTGTCGGTGTGTGTGGGCATCATTGGCAGCTTCTCAGTCTGAACAGAGGCACTGCTTTTCCACATCACTTCATGGCACCTGAATAAGTATTATGAGGTTCTTCTGTAACCTGACTGATTAACCAGCTTTACTGTTTGAACATTATGTAATTTATGGACTTTGACATTGGGTAGATATAAATTTCTCAGACATAAGAAAAATTGATAGAATTAAGATGTGTTTTAGTGTGTGTGTGTGTGGGTGTGTGTGTGGGTGTGGGTGTGTGTGTGTTCCTCAACGTTTGGCTATTCCTCCTGTCCGCTTAACGGGTTGTCTGTTCGACGCTAACCCAAGTGTTCTTTTTCGGTCTCGTATCTTCTGACGTATTACCACTTCGCTTCTCCCCGTGCATAATCGCTGTCCCCCCTGCCCCCCCCCCTCCCCACCCACTCACCCCCCCACCCCCCCACCCACCCACCCACCTACCTCCCAACCGCTTGAACAGGAAATGGAATTACGGTGGTTGATGTTGTTTTGTTTTGGGTTTTTTTTGTCGGCGGTTCACTTGCGGCCGGGGACATCGGACACCGGGCGCAATCCGATGAGCACATGGAGCCCTAGCGAGAGGGAAACTGGCAGTTGGCAGGCCGGGGCTCTGGAGTAATTACCTTTATTCACACGCACCTGACGAACCCGAGGAGAGGCCTAATCAGGAGCGCGAGGGCCGAATACCAACGAGACGTGCGCGTGTGTGTGTGTGTGTGTGCGGGGAAACGGCCAATCAAATGAGCTCGAGCTCAAGCTCCTTATTGGCTCGGCTGGGGCTAAGGGCGCTTGATCTCCTGATCTCTCATTGGCCGGTCACCTGCGGCGGCTCAGGGGTTCAAGGCTTGGGTCGTGCGTTGCGTGCGTGAAAGGGGTCAGGGAAATATCGACCGGGCTTGTGACTCAAGGGTTGCAGGTTCAATTCCCAGGTGGTGGCACAGCCGTCGTACCCTTGAGCGAGGCGCTTAGCCTGCGTCGCTGCAGTATATATCCAGCTGCATAAATGAATACTAAGTTAAAAATGCTAAAAGCTGTGGGAGTCTCTCTGAATAACTGTGTCTGCTAAATGCCTATAATGTGATGTAATGGGAGCTGGACTGGTCAGCTACAGGGTACTGCCATAACACCGATCTCCCCTTATCAGCATGTAATAGAAACTCTGACCCAGAGCAATTTACCCAGATCATAGTTTTACGATCCACTTATACAGCTGGATATTTTTACTGAAGTAATTCAAGTTTAATAAATGTCTGTAATGTAATGTAATGTAATGTGAGCTGGTCTGGTCAGCTACAACTTACTGCTGTAATGCAGATCTCCAACATTTCTGCATGTAACAGACACTCTAACCCAGAGAAACTTGCACACACTGTAGTTTTACAATCCATCGATACAGCTGGATATTTTTACTGAGTAATTGAGTGCCTCGCTCAAGGTCACAACAGGACTATCCCAAATGGGAATTGAACCTGTTGAGTTACAAGCCACCAGGGGTAATGAATGAGACAGCTGACGTAGGGATAGAAGGCCTACAATGCTCATCATCACATCACAGCATCACACACCTGAACACAAAGTGTGTGTGTGGTAGGTTTGGGGGTACACTGTGGGTTTGGGGTTACACTGTGAGTGTGAGGACTGTGAGAACTTGCAGCATTTCCCCCCCAAAAAACAGAAGGAAAAAAACATGACGTGACGTTGCAAACAACACGGGTGGAGAGAGTTTGCGGGAAGACAAAATGGAGTCGGAGCAACACCAGCAGTCAGACCTCTGCCTCACTTTTAAATTATTAAGGAACACCTTGATAAGCAGGGCTGGGCGACAAACCATATCAATGATTATGGCTGTGGCCATTACTCTCTGACCTAGCCTATGCTTACTGTGTGAACTGGACTTTCTGTGTTCATGGCTATGGATAACTGTTACATAATGAGTTTTGTACCTTATTGGGGCTGTGTATTGTAGTTGTTCCAGTGACATTCGGTATGCACTTATTGTTCGTCGCTTTGGATAAAAGCGTCCACCAAAAAAATGTAGTGTAATGTAACGATGATTATAGAATGTTTCTTAAGAGTAATAGCCATAATCTTTTCTTTCTTCTCTGCCGATCGTGTGATGTGTTTTTGTCAATCACATGGAAGCTGCAAGCCCTCGCTGCTGATTGGACGCCATATCGACGCCCAGTAGATTTTATGCAGCCTCTGAAGTTTCCATGTATACTGCCGTGTCGGGTTTGATTGAAGCGAAAAGACCAGAGAGAGCCATTACACCACATGGCAGTGATTGAATTACGCTTTTAAAAAATGCATGGTTTATCGTCCAGTTGAACATGTATGAATATTTTTCCATTTAATTCCCGACTTCGAAGCTCAGATTTTTATTTTTATTTTGCTTGAATATTTTGCACAGTAACATTTGCAGGGTGCACACGAGGGTTGTTTTATGTTTACTATCCGATTTTCGAATGTTATTCAATATTTCACACCGATTCAGTGTTCACATTCCAAATAGAAACAGTAAAATTTATTACTGTGTTTCAATTACATTTCAGTTTCAGTTACATGTACAATATATTTCAGTTGACTTTTCAATTGAAAACCAAACACTAACAAATACCATCATACTGTCAATAATATGAAAAATATCACAATATGATATTTTGGCCATATCACCCAGCCCTGGGGTACACTGTGAGTTTGGGGGTATACTCTGGGTTTAGGGGTATGCTGTGGGTTTGTGGATACACTGTGTGTTTGCGGATCTGGGGATATGCTGTCGCTCTGGGGGTATGCTGTGTGTTTTGGGGTTCAGGGGTATGCTGTGGGTTTGAGGGTACACTGTGCTGGAGGAACACACCCTGCAGTCATAGTGGATGAGGATGGAACAACGGGAAAAATTCAGAAGTGGAAAAATCAGTTTCTTGAAAAGATACCCATGCCAGAGGCCGCTGTAGCCAGCAGCCTGGAGGCGTATGATTCAACGCAACGTCACCCCAGGGAGGGAGGAATCCGGTCAACAGGATGACCGTGTCTCACCGCTCACCGGCGCCCCCTCCTGGTCGGTCACTCGCCCACAGTCTGGCGGCAGGGGCAGCGCCTGCCTCCGATTACACGCCCGCGCGGCTCACCTTCCCGGCTACGGCGCGAGGGGTAACGGCGGCTCGGCGGCTTGGCGGCTGGGCTAGCGCTCTCCCCGGAGCCGACAGAGCGAGCCGCCGCGACGAGGGTGCGCTAACGTGCTAACGTGCTTAAGCTAACGACCCGTCCCAACACTGGGGGGTAGAAAACACGAGCCGGATTTGAGTTTTATTTTATTTTATTTTTAATAAACCAGAACGAACGGAGCTCGGAGGAGATGACAGAACCGCGCGCGCGAGCGCATTAGAGGAGCCGTTAGGGGGGGGAGCCGTGGCAGGTACGGGAACATCCGCGGGGCGCAGGCCCGCCCCCCTGTCCCACCACCTGCCACTGCCCGAGGGGTACGGAAGCAGATGGCGTGGGTTGGGGGGACGGGGGGACGGGGGGGTGGTCTTGGCAGGCGTTGGATTTTTGGGCGACGGTCCAGAGCAGTCGGAAGGAGGAGAGGAGTCGGAGGTGTGCAGCAGGCCCGTTATGGGAGGTTCGGGGGGGTGGTGGTGGGGGGCGGGGGGGCGGGGTTGACGGATGGTGGTAATATCAGCGCACCACCCCGAGGTTCACAGGTACCAGCTCAACAGCTGGCCGGGGTCCGCTCCCCGCCCCTATGACACTGCGGGGCAGATCGGGGGTGGAGGGGGGAGGGGTGGGGGAAGGGGGAGCGATTTTAATGCCAAAATTGAGTGAATCCAGGTGCAACCGCGGGGAGACCAGGAAGACAGGCAACGTCCTTGTTGAGCAGCGGCAAGCAGACTCCTACAGAAACACCGCATCCTGCAACATGTCGAAGTGAAATATATTTATCAGCACCAGAAAATAAATATTGCAATGCATCATGGTACATGGGCATATGTATCTTACCACCACTTTTTTGATATTGTAATGTGTTATTTAAACATTATTCACTTTTCGTAGGTGGAGATAATGTAAAAATATAAAAATGGCCCAGACAAGCTCAGTACATGTCAAGATTGTTTCAAAGGAAAGTACTGAAATAGCAGCTTGTTTTATTAACATTACTAACATTTCAAATACACTGACATGAGATCACATACTTAAGTACAGTTATTCTATTCTATTCTATTCTATTAATCCCTTTAAGGTGTGAGGTCACAAATATGTGATTAGAATGTTCTGAAGTGAACATTCTAATGCTGATGCAATTAACTCTACTGGTAATTGAACGCAATGGAGTTCAAGAGCACTGACGTAGAATGTTGAAAAACCATTCGGAGAAACTAGCTCTTCAAAGGGTTAACTAGAACAACAAAACTAAGCCATATTTTAATGCCGTTCTGCACACGTTCTTTTTGACTTTCCAAGAAACCTTGCGGGAATGTTTGGACAGCAAAAAAAACAACAAAAAAAAACAGTCGCACTGTTCACAACACAAATTTGAAAGAAGTCCTTTCAGCCGACACTTTTAGCTGAAGCGACTTAAGAGCAAGTGCATCTTACACACAGTGAAGGAGACAGTGAGGTCACAGTCAAATCAGGGCCGCCATCGAGGTGCATGCAACAATACCTGCAAGACAACTGGCTGTTTTTTTTTTTTGTTTGTTTGTTTTTTTTTGTAGTGGCTTTTTGAACATTTGCGGCCTGTGACGGACTGGGAAAGGGTGTACCGCCATCGGGGGGGGGTGGTGAGGGAGGAGAGGAGCCTGGGGCTGGATGAGGGGGGAGGGGGTTATGGGGTGTGGGGGCAGGGTGGGCAGAAGAGAGACGGGACAGCCAGCTCGCGGAACAACAGAGCGCGCCTCTGAGAGGTAACTATCGTCTGAAGACAGGAAGGGGGCGGCGACGTTCGCGGCGCGGCGCGGCCGCACGAGAGGTTTGAGCTGACGCCGAAAAAGGGGGGTGAAATGGGGGACCCCCCGATAGCTGGGCGTGTCTGTGATTCCGCAGTAGTGAGTGTTCACAGGTCCACTTGCTTTAGAGCATCCATTGATGACCATTGAACAATAATGAATAATGAATAATAATAATAATAATAATAATAAATTGTAAGATAAATTGTAAAGATATAGCAGTTTTCTCACACTGAAAGTTCTTCGCAGTGATGAGGGGGAAATTCTCATCAGCCACCGCAGATGTGTAGCACCAACCTGGGCGATGCACGTCAGCCATTTTGCACCAGAACGCTCACCACACCTCAGCTGAGGTGGAGAGGGAGAGGATCATCTTTTAGCCAAAGAAACCAGGGGATGATTAGGTGGCTGGTTGAGAGAGCCAGGTTGGGAACTGAAGATGGACAGTGTATGTTTCAGGGATGTTTCTGGCATTGCTTAAGATCTGAGATTGCGATCGTGGACAGGGGAGGGGGGGGTGGGGGGGGTCTCATCAGACTGTGATTGCAGACCAGGAGGTTGTGAGGGGAGGGGGGGGATTATAATTCAAATGAAGTCATGGGCACACACACCTACTTTGCGTGATACGTGTCCTGTGTGCTTATTGTTAAATTTTGTTACTATGACAACATCCTCCGGCCCCTCCGACTTTTCGTATTGTGATGTCACCTCCCGGAAATAAGCTGTACAAACCAGAATGCAGCCTGTTATTTATGGACATAAATTTCCTTTTTTAAGTGAGCAGACACATCGAAATTGCTTTTTAAATATTCCCTCCACAGGCAGTGCGACTGGATTTGTAATTTAATTTCAATTTTACCTTCCTTCCTGGTTCTGTACATGCATTCTAACTACCGAAACAAAAGCCAATTTGTGTTTGTGTGGGTTTTAAAAATCAATTTTAAAATGTAGCAAAACTCAAATAATACAGGAACAGGGCAGAACAAATCATTTGCATTACCCCCTCTCATGTTCCAAAGTTATTATTGAAATAGAGCTCCTGCATTTCTTAGAGAGACTATAACAAGAGAAATCAGTGAAATCTCTCTCTCTCTCTCTCTTTCTCTCTCTCTGACTCTCTCACACACTCACACATACTCCGTCTCTGTCTCTCTTTCTCCTTCTCTCACACACACTCCCTTTCTCCCTTTCTGTCTCTGTTTTTCCCTCTCTAATTCTCACAATCCCTCTCTCTCTCATTCTCTCCCATTCAAATATTCAGGTTCGGTAATGGGAAGAGCATACAAATTATGCATTAATTTTGGAAGCTGACAAATGTTTTGCAATTTTTTTGCAATTTGGAGGATGGATGGGTGCATTTGTGAGCCTGATGAAGGTGAAAGTTTTGAATTCATGTTTTGAGGTGGAATGAAACACTGATTTTGTTTGAATTGTTTTTTATTTTTTACTTTCTGTCTTTGTTTCTGTTTTGCCAGTTTTTTTTATTTTAACGTCTGATTTTTATTTTTACCTTTTCCTTTTTTTTGTAAATCGTGGGGATTTGGGGGGATTTTTAAATTTTTATTATTATTAATAAAGGGAACATAAAAGTGAAAAATTCTCTTCTTCTCTCTCACACACTCCCTGTCTCTCTCTCACTTACACTCTCTCACACACTCCCTGTCTCTCTCTCACATACACTCTCTCACACACTCCAACTCTCTGTCTGTCTCTCTCTCCTCACACACTCCCTCTTTCTCTCTCTCTCTCTCTCACATACACTCTCACACACACTCCAACTCTCTGTCTGTCTCTCTCTCCTCACACACTCCCTCTTTCTGTCTCTCTCTCTCTCACATACACTCTCTCACACACTCCAACTCTCTGTCTGTCTCTCTCTCCTCACACACTCCCTCTCTCTCTCTCTCACATGCATTCTCTCACACACTCCCTGTCTCTCTCTCACTTACACTCTCTCACACACTCCAACTCTCTGTCTGTCTCTCTCTCCTCACACACTCCCTCTATCTGTCTGTCTCGATCTCACGTACACTCTCACACACACTCAAACTATCTGTCTGTCTCTCTCTCCTCACACACTTCCTCTTTCTGTCTCTCTCTCTCTCACATACACTCTCTCACACACTCCAACTCTCTGTCTGTCTCTCTCTCCTCACACACTCCCTCTTTCTGTCTCTCTCTCACACGCTTTCACACCCTTCCCCCTGCTCTCTCTCTCTCTCTCTCTCTCTCTCTCTCCGTCTCTATTAGCAGCTGGAGAGACAGCGCAGTGATTTGCAGTTGGGGAGGGGGGAGGTGTGCATTGGTCTTTGCCTGATGGCGTGATGAAGATGGATGACAGGAGGAAGACGGGCGGCGGCTCGTTAGGGATGACTTCTGGGAGTTCAGTGCTCGTTACTGAACTTCAGAGTGCAGGGCCAGACAGGAAGTCAGCAACCTTCAGCTTGTTGCAACACAACCAACCCCCCCCCCCCACCCCCCCCCCACCCCCAGACTGTGCCAGCATGCCTGCCCTCCCCCACCCCCCTCCCGGATGGGACATCAGACAGTGTCGGCATGCCCCCCCCCCCACACCTTGAGCCTTCTGTACTCATATCTGTCGCAGCGCCTCCGAACTACATTACCCACCAGCCCCCTCCCCAACCCCCCCTCTGGCATCACACCTCTACAGCCTGGTGCCAGGAGGACGGCAGTGGACAATGTTGGATGTCACTACCAATCCAAGCCATAGCCATAGCATTCTTCTGTCAGTGTGTGTGTGTGCGTGTGTGCGTGTGTGTATGTGTGTGTCTGGGTGTTTTAAACATGCATTTTTGAATGGCACTACCCAGGGAATGAACATTAAAAAATGAAAATAAAAAGTGCGGGTCTAACGTTGCCCAAGCTCCTCACTCAAACAGCAAACCCAGGGCCAGAACAGGAACGTTTGAGAGTAGTGTGGTTGGGTTAAATAGTTTGTAAATGCTTTATAAATGCTTTATAAATACATTACAGATCATTTATAAATGTACTATGACATCCTGTAACACAACAGGCTCGTGAAAACATGCTCCAGTTTAAATTTCCATGGCATTGTCACTACACTTGTGTGTAGCTATTATTTCTAACATAAGATTATTCTATAAACACAACAATATTTATTATAATGTTATTTGGATTACTTTAACCTTGCAGACACCAGTCAAAAACTCCAGCAGATGACAGACAGTTTTAAAAGAAACATCCATTTGGACCTGGTAGCGAGGGCAACAATGTTTCTGTATGTGAGATTGTATTGCATTATTATTATTTTTCGTATTGGTTAGTTTAAAACGTTTTGATGGAAATTTACCAGGAAAAGATTCTGAACTGTTTTCCTGTCCAGCTGTCAGAGAACTCCGCGTGGTCCTTTTGAGACAGTCGCCGTGGCGACCCTTTTAGCCACTGTGATGTGTGGCGGTCTTAGCGGCTCACACCTGGGCACCTGGGAGCCACAGAAAGGGGGGGGGGGAGGGGGGGAGAGAAGACTGTGACCTATTCAGGCCTCACCAACACACAGCTGTGCCTCTCTGGGGATGGGAGGAGAACAAGCACTTCCACTGACACATGTATCAGAGTGAATTGAGGTAGTGTGTGCCTGTGTGTGTGTGTGTGTGTGTCTGCGTGTGCGTGTGTGTGTGTGTGTGTCCATGTGTGTGTGTGTGTCTGTGTGTGTGTCCGTGTGTGTGTGTGTGTATGTGTGTCCATGTGCATGTGCGCGTGTGTGTTTGTCCATGTGTGTATAATTGCGTGTCAGTGTGTGTGTGTGTGTGTGCGTGCATGCGTGTCAATGTGTGTGTCCATGTACGTGCGTGTGTGTGTGTGTGTGTGCGTGTGTGTGTGTGTGTGTCCATGCGTGTCCATGTGTGTGTGTGCGTGCGCTGCCCCTCAAGCCAGCAGGACCAGGCGTCTGCTTATCAGCCTGGCCCAGCTCACCGCTCTGGGCTCCGGCACGGGAGGGAGGAGGGCAGTTTAGCCGAGCGCGTGAACGCGCGGCCTGAGCTAGCCCTGCGGGGTTAGAGCGCAAGCTGTAATCAGGCTGGGGCCCCAGGCGGAGGGCTCTCAGCAGAGCCCGTTTTACCCATTACAGGTTATACACACTGGGGGCTGAGGACTGCGTAGTAGCTGGATGGAGCTGTTATTTGAGTGTTTATCCTAGTTTTTTTTTCGCCACAGAGACCGCACAGTGACT
>NC_049201.1:76273073-76290573 GCF_013347855.1 Anguilla anguilla | reverse complement strand
AGGCCACCCATTTCAGACACGACCTGTCTGCGGCGCGGAGGCCGCCTGCTCTGGCCCGGGACGTGCGGAGGGGGGGGGGGGGGGGGATGGGGGGGCTACAGTGGCTCGAGCTGCCGGCCCTTCGTCCTCAGATTAATCAGAGCACTAATTTAGTCAGGAAAACGGCGAGGACTGTTGGGCTGAATGGCCTATTCTCGTCATTGTATTATATTATGTTATGTTATGCTATGCTACGTTACTGTATGTTATGTTATGCTAAGCTATGCTATGCAATTTTATGTTATGCTATGCTATGCTATGCTATGTTATGCTATGCCGTGTTATGCTATGCTATGTTACTGTATGTTATGCTAAGCTATGCTATGCTATGCAATTTTATGTTATGCTATGCTATGCTATGCTATGCCATGCTATGTTATGCTATCCTATGCCGTGTTATGCTATGCTATGACATATTATGTTATGTTATGCTATGCTATGTCACTGTATGCTATGCTATGCTATGCCGTGTTATGCTATGCTATGACATATTATGCTATGTCACTGTATGCTATGCTATGCTATGCCATGCTATGTTATGCTATGCCGTGTTATGCTATGCTATGACATATTATGTTATGTTATGCTATGCTATGTCACTGTATGCTATGCTATGCAATGCCATGGTATGTTATGTTACAGAAGCAGGGGGACACTGTCTCACTTGGACAAAGAGGATAGTGTTGGTAACGCTGGTTTGTTTCTGTCGATATCACCGTTACTTATTTTGTTTGTTTTTAAAGGTGCATGTGTCAAATCAATTAAACTGATTAGAGAAAAAAACATCTTTAGTCGCACACCTTGCTCCTGAAACTCTGTTTTCTCCCCCCCAAAAATGGGAAGGGAGTGGGGTAGAGTACAAAGGTAGATGGAGGTAGGGGGCCATACGTGGTGTTGGGGGGAGGGGGGATATGGTGGAGTAGGTATGAGATTTTCACAGAAAAAAATTGGTTTGTTGTAGATGACATTTTTATTGATTGAAATAGGTATTTCCACTTCTCTCAGGGGTTTTGAGTGTGTGTGCGTGTGTATGTGTGTGTTTGTGTGCGTGTGCGTGTGCGTGCGTGTGTGTGTGTGTGTGTGTGCGCATGTACCAGAAACCACATTTTCTCGGTGGTGTTTGATGAATTCTTTGTTTTGCCGCGCATGGCTGTCCAATCTTCGCCAATTTCACCTGAAAACAAAAAAAAAAAACAAAAATAAATAAATAAAATAAAAAAGGAGGGAAAAAATGGAGGAATGATTCATGCGACCCGTTCTGATAGAAAAATTGTGCCGACGTTTCGCAGAGCGGACGGATGAGAGAACAGGAGGGATAGAGCAGGGCTTGCAGCTCTGGAGGAAAAACAGAGGATGAGGAGGAAGAGAGAAAGGACATGGGGGGGCACAAGGGGGGTGGGGGGGGGGGGGGATGGGCTGTGGGGGGGGAGTGTAAATCTCGCCTCCTCCCCAGCCGCCAGCCTGCCAGGGTCTTTGGCAGCGGACCGCTCTCCTTCCAGTTGGCGGGAGGAGGCTGGGGGGGTGGCGGTGGGGGCGGGGGTGGGGTGGAGGGGGGGTGCTATGTTGGCGGACGCGATGCCAGAGGCCCGGAGTCAGTGAGCCGGGGCGAACCTCGAGTTCTTCAGCGTGACATTTAGAGCAGAGCGGGGCTTGGGGAGCGGGGGGGGCGGGGGGGGGCGGGGGGGGGCGGGGGGGGGGGGGGGGTGAGGTGGGGAGGGAGAGAGAGAGGCAGGGTGAGGAAGAGGAGAACCAAGAAAGAAAGAAAAGAGGGCAAAATGGAAAAGCAAGAGAAACAACAAAGGGGGGGATGGGAGAGCAGGAGGGAGGGGAGGAGAGAGGAAGAATAAAAAAAACTCTCTCTCTCCCTCCTCTCTCCCTCCCTCTCTTTCTCCCTCTCCCTCCCTCTCTCTCTCTTCCTCTCTCTCACTCTCTCTCCCTCTTCCTCCCCTCTCTTTCACTCTCTCTCCCTCTTCCTCCTCTCTCTCTCACTCTCCCCCCTCTTTCTCTTTCTCTCCCTCTCTCTCTCTCTCTCTCTCTCTCTCTCTCAGGTTGGTGTGATGGCCGTGGTTCAGCTGTAACTCTGATAATGAGATTCCGGTGATCAGCCCGGTGCTGTGTGATCCCCTAGCCCACAAACAGCCAGCCATCAGTTCCACAACATCATCCCCTCAAACGGGGAACAGGCTTTTCTCCGAAAACACAAAGATGGGGAGGTGGGCAGGAGGTGGGGGGGAGGGGGGGAGGTTGAATTGTTTGAGTTTTTTTGGGGGGGGTGGGGGGGCGTCTCGGTGCCTGGTCTGCAATTAAGTTGTGTGTTCCACATCAGAAGCACGGTCAGGAGCGGCATTAAGTTTTTTTCCTCATTTGTGACTATTTTACAACCTACAGGCCACACACAGTACTACAGGAGAGCCAGTGACTATTCTGCACTCTACAGGCCACACACAGTACTACAGGAGAGCCAGTGACTATTCCGCACCCTACAGGCCACACGCAGTACTACAGGAGAGCCAGTGACTATTCTGCACTCTACAGGCCACACACAGTACTACAGGAGAGCCAGTGACTATTCCGCACCCTACAGGCCACACGCAGTACTACAGGAGAGCCAGTGACTATTCTGCACTCTACAGGCCACACACAGTACTACAGGAGAGCCAGTGACTATTCCGCACCCTACAGGCCACACGCAGTACTACAGGAGAGCCAGTGACTAT
Source organism: Anguilla anguilla (assembly GCF_013347855.1). Taxonomy (NCBI): domain Eukaryota; kingdom Metazoa; phylum Chordata; class Actinopteri; order Anguilliformes; family Anguillidae; genus Anguilla; species Anguilla anguilla. The sequence goes on along the minus strand of NC_049201.1, from coordinate 76,287,817 downwards.
TCTACACCCTACGGGCCACACAGTGAACCCCTGGCTAACTCAAAGCCACCCTGTGATGGGACAGTCCCAGCTATCTCCCAAAGCTGTGGTCTCCAGGTAAACCTCTTCCTGTACGCCACCTTACAGAGTCTTCAGCAAATATTCCTGCAGGAGAGACTAATGCGAACCTGCCCCCACCGCGTGTGAATTCAGTACTGTCCAGTGTCGTAGTTCTTCACCGCTAATGTTCATCAATGTGTAAAGACCTCAAATACTCCTCAACGCCGTGCTTCTGTCGCAGCGAAGAGCATGCCTGCACTTATCCAGGATCAGTTACCAATCTTTATTTCAATAAACAGTCTTTGCCCACGAACGCAATACCTTTTAATGTATTTGGCGTAACGGTCAGAGCCACAAGAGAACTACTTTTTAATGTACTTAGCTTAGCGCTTAGAACCGTAAAAGAACCACTTAATGTAGTTAGCTTAGCGTTGAGAACCACAAAAGAACCTCTTAATGTAGTTAGCTTAGCGTTCAGAACCACAAAAGAACCACTTAATGTGGGTAACTTAGCGCTGTGAATCACAAGAGAACCACTTTTTAATGTATTTGCCTTGGTGGTTAGATCTTGCCCCCAGCCCGCCCATGGAGTTTACAGGCCAGCTTGTGCATGTCTGACGCACATAATCACACGTGACAGGAGCGCAGCACGCCATGCACCATGCCCTCCAGCGACAGCGGCGTTGTCTTGGGCAGGCAAACGACTTCGGCTTCGATGGCAGATTCAACAGAGCCCTGCATGGTGGAGTGTGCATGTGTGTGTGTGTGTGTGTGTGTGTGTGTGTGTGTGTGTGTGTGTGAGTGTGTGTGTGAGTGTGAGTGTGTGTGTGTGAGTGCGTGTGTGTGCATGCTTGTGTGTGTGTGTGTGCGTGTGCGTGTGCGTGTGTGTGTGTGTGTGCGTGCGTGTGTGTGTGTATAAATCCTTTAGGGACGGCCGCGCTCCTCAGCGATGCTCACAGTGCTTTTAGCGGTTTCCTGCTTTGAGCCCGCGCTGAAAGATCGGGCCTCAAAGTTTATCGCGAATGCACCACAGAGGAAAATACGGATTCCGCCTCCCCCCCACCCCCCGCTCGCTCGCTCCCCCCTGCTCCCCCACCGCCCCCCCACTCCCCCCCCGGCCATAATAGAGGCAGCATGTGTTGGATTTAAGCTTCTGTCGTAGGCTCTGGGCGAGAAACGGAAGCCTAGGAGAGCCAAGGCAAGGCCGGGAAGACAAAATGACTTTTTCCCCTCAGGTGACAGCTTGTCACGTCGCCCCCTGGTGGAGTGGGGGCAGAAGGGAGATGGGGGTGGGAGCAGAGGGATGGTGGGGCCTTGGTGTGCATGAAAGTCTTTTAGAGATGCGAATTTGCATATGAACTTATGAATATATTTTCCACATGCTGTTTGGTGTGCGCAACTGTGTGTGCATGTGTGTGTGGGTGGGTGTGTGACAGCCAAGTATGTGCTTGCATGTGTGTCTGCATATTTCCACTTCAAAGTGTTATTGCTTGTGGGTTACATTTTACATCTGCGTCCCTGTGTGTGTGGACATGCTTGTGTGTGCACGCGCGTGTGTGTAGATATGGTGCACTGTGTGTGTGTGTGTGTCTGTGTGCATGTGGATATGCTGTGTGTGTGTGTGTGTGTTTGTGTGCATGTGGATATGCTGTGTGTGTGTGTGTGTGTGTGCGCGCATGTGTGTAGATATGGTGCTCTGTGCGTGTGTGTGTGTTTGTGTGCATGTGGATATGCTGTGTGTGTGTGTGTGTGTGCATGTGGATATGCTGTGTGTGTGTGTGTGTGTGTGCATGTGGATATGCTGTGTGTGTGTGTGTGTGTGTGTGTGTGTGTCCTTACACGCTCGAGTTTTGTTAAGCATTCTCATGTTCATTAATAACTTGAGCGTGACAGCAAACCTCGTCCCACACCAGCTGTGATTCCTTGTGTTTCCCATCACATTTTCATTTTGCATGTTTGAGGAGAACATCGCACACGGGTACTGCGTGGCTGGGATGCCCAGGGCCTTGTAACAAGGCATACTGATGCGCTTCCTTCACACGGCTTTACTCCCAAAAGCATGCACACGCGCAACGTGGCCTGCATGCAGGTCTCCAACGCTCCAGTTCTGTCCTATCAGGAAAGTGTCGCCCCGCGCGATTCGACTGCACTCAAAACACGCCGCGTAATTTTTCGCATATTGATCTGCGGCGATCAACCCAACAACGCCGGGGCGGCAGAATCTGGTCCGGTCACTATGGAGACAGCGACGCGTCAGACAACCCGACGGACATCAACAACATGAAAATCAACATCAAGCTCATTGTTCATTTTCATTGTTTTTGGGCGCTACTGGGGACCGTGGTAAGGCCGCACCTGATCGTGTGTAGGTGCGCGTGTGTATGGGCTAGAACAAGAGAGAGAGAGAGAGAGAGAGAGAGCGAAAGTAAGAGAGACAGATAGATACAGAAAGAAAGAGAAAGTCAGAGAGAGAGACAGAAAGTAAGAGAGATAGAGACAGAAAGAAAGAGAAAGGTAGAGAGACAGAGAAAGAGAGAGAGAGAGAGAAAGTAAAGCCGCGTTTCCACCAAAATTACCCGGAACTTTCAGTCCCAGGAACTACTTTACCAGGAACTAAAAGGTTCCTTCAGCCAATGGTTGTCTGCGTTTCCACCGGGGTCTAAAGTACCGCGAAGATTAGGCAAATTAGCCCACTGACGTTGTCGTCGGTCCATCTGTCATATGATTTCTTCTGTAACTCCATACTACCACCGAAGTAGCCTACATTATTTTCTAATAACCGGGACAGCCCGGAGGGGTTTATTCCACTTATATACAACGGGTTACCAACAATGACTATATATGGTTACTTTTGTATTTATTGATTTTCATATATCCTCTCAAACACATTCATTAACAGCAGAAAACATGCACACGTTGTAAACAATTTGCTGTTTTATTACTTTCTCGTCGTCAATTCCATATAGGCTAATCGCAAAATGACAAGAATAGAACGAAAACTCGGACTTGCGTGAAAATGTAAATTAGTCGTGGTACAGCCACCGTTTGCTTTCCTTCGAAGTTACTGCTAGCCGAGCAGCGAAGTGTGCCCTCCAGATGCGAACCATGCACCCACCATAAATGAGTCCATAGTCTTCCTGGTCTTTTCGTGGAATTGAAAAATGGCAGTAAAATTGAGTAAAATTACGGCAGTCTGAAAAAGCTAAAGGGAAGATTACTAGAATTAACCTGTTATTTTACCCGGATAAAAAGTGCGGAAGGCGATTTCCAGTTTGCTTGTACTGTATCACCAATGTTAATTATGCAGAACTACCGCATACCTCACATAACTGTATCAAACGTTTTGAGTCAATTACAACGGGCTAACAAAGAAAATCCGGAAGAAAATATTCAGCAACCGAATTAATCCGTTTGAATGTTTTGGTAGCCTACGTAATATGCTGTCCCAGCGCGAATGCTTAGCATTTTATAAAACGGAATACTAAAGCAAGAAAAGAACAGAAGAGCACACGTTATAATTCCAAGACGTTGACAGGCTATAACCAAAAGTAGGCTACTGCGCCGCATAACATACAAGTTTGATTTGAAGTTATTATGAAAATAAATTGGTTTGCCGCTGCATATTTTCAAACATGGCGGGTAATGGCGGAAAATAAATACAACACAAATGCTACGAGTACTCGACCAATCAGAAATGTTCAGCGCTGCAAGCTCCACCCAAAAGGTTCCTGTACTTTCGGAAAGTACTACCCCCCGAGCAGGAACGTTTTGGGGGGTAAAACAAAGCCCCCAGAACTAAATTTAGACCCTAGTTCCTGCGGTGGAAACGCACTGAGTTCCTCAAAAGGTTCCTAGTTCCGGGGTATAGTTCCTGCGGTGGAAACGCGGCTTATGAGAGATAGATAGATACAGAAAGAAAGAGAAAGGCAGAGAGAGAGAGAGAGAGCTGCATTCTGTTGTAGAAGTGCAGTGGCAGGTCTGTCCCCAGGGGGGAGTGACAAGCCCCGCCCACCGGCCATCTCTGCTACCTGAGTCACAACACTGCTGGCACAGCTGGGGCTCCAGGGGACCAGGCGCTACGGTCCTGGGACTCAATTAGGGGCCAAAAAAAAGCCCTCACCCCCTGACCTCACACTCCGTCCTACACAACAATTTGGAGGTGGGTGCCTGTGTGTATGTTGGGGGGGGGGGGGATTTTTGTTTTTGTAAACTGCACAATTTATTATTATTAATTTTTTTGTCTAGCAAATTGCAGGCTTAGTAGCTTGCCATTGGCTAAAAGCCAGCACCTGCACTTGAGGATTACTGCCCCCCCCCCCGTTCCCCGTCCCCCGTCCCCCGTCCCCCCACCCCCTGCTACATACAGACAAACATAACTGAGGGCAGCCCAGCAGCACAGTAGGTGGGGAACTGGGGCTGTAACCCTGGGGCTGCAGGCACAAATCCCAGATGGGGGCACAGTCACTCGCGAAAGTAAATAGATTGCTAAGTAAAAAAGTGGCAAAAGTCTCTCTGGATAACAGCATCTGCTAAATGCCCATAACGCAATGCAATGTAAATATCCAGCTGTAGAAGTACTCACGGTGTAGAAGTGTAAATTGCTCAGGATTACCGTGTATAACAGAGAATTACAAGATCTTAGCATGTGATATGTGGGTGTGTGCTCATTCCTGTATGAGGAATATTACAGATATTACCTTTGAAAGAGTTTAGAGGTTACAGAAATTGAAAGGGGGAGAGTCATGGGGGGGGGAGTAGGGGCAGGGAAAAGAGGAATTGAGGTTTTGAGAAAGGGTAGAAGAGACAGAGAGAGAGAGAGGAGGGGGGATTAAGGAAGAGAAATGAAGAATAAAGAGAGGAGGAGGAGAGAGGGACAGAAAGAAAGGTTATATAATTTACCTGCACTTGGGCAGTGTGAGATTGCTCTCATTGCACCAATAAGGCAATTTGAATTTAAATTAAAGTGAGAATTCCAAAAGAGGAGGAGGGAGGGGAGAGCAGAGAGAAGGAAGGGAGGGAGAGAGGGAGAGATGAGTGGAAATAAAGAAAAGGATAATGAGTGTAAGGAATGGAAGGTGAGACAGAGAGAGGAAGAGACAGAGCGAAATAGAGGGAGAGTTAGAGAGAGAGAAGGGGAGAGAAAGAGGAAGAGAGAGAGAATCAGAGAAAGAGTTAGAGGGTGAGACAGAGAGAGAGATGGGATGAGAGAGAACAAAACAGAGGGAGATTTAGAGGGTGAGACAGAGAGAGAGAAGGGGAGAGAGGAGAAAGAGGTAGAGAGAGTGAAACAGAGAAAGAGTTAGAGGGTGAGATATAGAGCGAGAAAGAGGAAGAGAGAGAGAATCAGAGAAAGAGTTAGAGGGTGAGACAGAGAGAGAGATGGGATGAGAGAGAACAAAACAGAGGGAGATTTAGAGGGTGAGACAGAGAGAGAGAAGGGGAGAGAGGAGAAAGAGGTAGAGAGAGTGAAACAGAGAAAGAGTTAGAGGGTGAGATATAGAGCGAGAAAGAGGAAGAGAGAGTGAAACAGAGGCAGGTGATAGTGGGTGACAGCAGCAGCAGTGGTCTGTCAGGGTTTTATCCCGCTCTGTGTAGAAAGGGTTTGGCCGCTCCCTCCCCTTCCCCCCCCCCACCCCACCCTCACCCCCACCCCCACCCCCACCCCCCGGTGGCGGGATTACAGGCCGCCGGCTTTCCGCGGCGTTTGTTCTGGCGCACGGCGAGGCCGCGGCGAGCGCGCTCAGCGCACGCACACACACACACACACACACACACACACTCCCAGTCGCGGTAATTAAAGCTGGATAGAACCCTATCAAGTAAAGCTGCTTATCTCTAATGCAGTCAGCCATGCGCACGCTGGCCCTCCACGCCTAATCCCACAGAATAAATTACACAAGGCCTGCTCCACATCCCGGAGAGGGGGGGGGGGGGGGGAGGGGGCGGGGGGGCAGGTGGGGGGCGGGGGGGGGCGGGGGGGGCGGCAGGGGTGTGTTTGAGGAAGACAGCATGTGTGAGAGATTATGTGTGTGCTTGAGGGAGAGAGGGTGAGTATGTTTAATTGTGTGTGCGAGAGCGTGCGGGTGTGTGTCTGTGTATATGTGTTTGTGCGCTTGTGTCCGTGGCTATGTGGCAGAGTGTGTGTGTGTGTGTGCATGTGTGTATGTTTCTGCATGAGTGTGTGAGTGTATGTGTGACCACCCCACACAGTACTGACCATACCACACACAGTACTAGCCTCGCCACACAGTACTGACCACGCCACACACAGTACTGACCATGCCACACATATCACTGCCCATACCACACACAATACAGACCACACCACACACAGTACTGACCTCGCCACACAGTACTGACCTTGCTTCACACAGTACTGATCACACCACACAGCACTGATCATACCACATACAGTACAGGCCACACCACACACAATACAGACCAACCCACACACATTACTGACCTTGCTTCACACAGTACTGACCACACCACACAGTATTGATATATACCACACACAGTACTGGCCATACCACATACAATACAGACCATCCCACACACAGTACTGACCTTGCTTCACACAGTACTGACCACACCACAAAGTATTGATATATACCACACACAGTACTGTCCATACCACATACAATACAGACAACACCACACACAGTACTGACCATACCACAGTACTGACCTCAGAAGGCAGGTTCAAGACAGTGTAAAGCAAGGGGGAGTGACCCTTGAGAAACCACAGGGAAGCAGGCAGGCCCAAATGGAAATTACTGACCTGACCAATACGCACACCCCATTTGCGTGCGGATGAATGTGTGTACTGTATGTGCACATGTGTGTGTCTGTGTGCACGCGTGCGTGCATGTGTGCACGCATGTGTGTTTATTTGTGTCTGCTTGTGTGTGTGCGTGTATGTGTGTGTGTGTGTGTGTGCGGGCATTCATTGTGCACATGTATGTGTGTGTGCGTGCCCTTTGAAGGAGAGTGCAAGCGTCGTCGCTGTCTCGTGGGAGGTGTGTTTCTTTGCGCATGCGTGACTCATCCCACCCCGCCCACCCCACCCCAGAAACCCCCACCCCCCCTCCCCCATCCCCCGACCTTGTCCTTTCATCGGCAGCGCAAACTTGCTCAGAGGTCAGTTCACAATTAACGGGTTTAACTCCAGCCCAGCCTCAGTAAATAAATAAACAAACACGCAAATAAAAACCCAGGGAATGAATGTCGCTTTAAATCCACAGTGTTTACTGCAATTTCACAGCCGTAAAACTGAATTAAATTACCCTTTCAAATTAACTTTATCTAACCCCCCCCCCCGCCCATCGCAGGCCAGATCTGAGCACCCGCAGCAAACGCAGGCAGAAAAGCGCTCCTTAATAAGCAGTAATATCCGCTTTAAAAAATAAAAAATAAAAAAAATCTTTCTTCTTCGCATTATCATTATTCTTATTATTATTATTTTAAACAACCTGAAATCGCTCCGATTATTTCGGGAAGGAAATTTCCTCTCGGTGAATACCGCGTGCGCGCGCCGAACTTCGCCGTCTGCCGAAATCCCGGGGATTTCTTCTAACGTAACGCGCGCGACGCGCTGGCCGGGACGACCCGCTCGCCGTCCCCGTTACCTCCCTCCCTCCCTCCCTCCCTCCCTCCCTCCTTCCTCCTCCTCCTCCTCCTCCTCGCGGTGTTCCGAAGCGGGGGGAAAAAAAAAAAAGAAAAGAAAAACATCTGCAAGGCAATTTCCTGTCCTGGCCGGGAGCTCCGCAGGGTTCCGTCTCTCGCGCAGAAACCCGTATTGAATCGCGCCGGAGAGGAGACGAGACGCCGGGATCGATACGTTCCCGCCGTTCGTTTTATTAAAAGAGGACAGAGATTAATTAAAATGTCCTTGGGGACGAGGGGGGGGGGGGAGGGGGGGCGAGGAGGGGAAGCGAGAAGGAATGTCTCCTGTTTTTTGCGAGGATTCGTGAAATTTGACACCTCCCCGCGAAACCGAATTTGCACCTCCGCGTCGGCGCTCAAAAAGTTGTCGACGGCGTCCGAGTGATCTTCTCGACGGCGGAGGTCTCGGAAAAGAAACTTCTGGAACGACTGGAGTCGAGAGAGAGAGGGGAAGAGAATGCGAAAGAGAGAGCACGAGCGAGATAGAGAAAGAGAGGGAAAGAGAGAGAGAGAGAGAGAGAGAGAGAAAGAGGATGAGAAAGAGAGCGCACGAGCGAGATAGAGAAAGAGAGGGAAAGAGGGAGAGAGCGAGAGAGAGAAGATGGAAATAAAGGTGTTTTATATTTATTTGTTTAATTAATTGGTGTGAAATTAAAGGAAGAGAGGAGTAGTGGGATCATTAATCCCTCCAGACACACGGAGATGCACCAGCTCTTTTTATAGCCCCCCCGCTCTGGCATTCTGACAGATCTGCTCTTATCGCTTTCCTCGCCGCTCCGCGATGGAGAGTCGCCCCTCTCTCTCAGCCCCAGGAGCCTCGCTGGGAGTCAGTGGCTCCTCCCCCTTTGACCTCCACCTTCGACCTCTGCGGCCTTCGAACAGAACCACAGCCTCTGACGAGGTCATTTGTAACAAGTCCCCACAGCCCTGGTCCCCAAACACACGAGTGGACACACACACACACACACATGCACATACGCGCACATGCGCGCACACACACACACACACACACACACACACATACACACAAACACAACGTGCCAAAAGTAATAAATCTCACCAATAGTAAAGTGCCCATCAATCACTCTACCTGCGCCAGCGCAGACTCCCTGTAACCCCCCCCCCTCCCCCCCAACCCCCACCCCTGCGGTTTTGGGCAGCCCCGGCCCGAGGGGGCAGAATTCAGCGAGGGGAAAAGGGGACCGAAACGTCTCCAAAGCTGAGCGATCACACCGAAGCTGGAGAGAGTTTCACACTGGCAGCCAAAGACGGTGTACAAGTATCGACTGTAATGGAATGTGAGTGTATTTAAAAAATTAAAAAAAATCCATCCATCCATCCATCCATCCATCCCTGCTCAAATCTCTGCTTGCTGTGGAAGGCGCGTGTGCCCCTGACCCCTGTCTGCCGCCCCGTGAGTAATCCACCAGACTGCCAGCCCTCGGCCCCACCGGCCGTCCCACATGAATTCAGAGAACCTGTACCTCACACAGGCCCCAAAACGTAAAAACGACAGTCTTCCTTGCCTTTCTGCGCACGATGTAATATCACGCGGGGATCTCCAAGCACTTCCTCAGAGGTGCCAGATTATTATTTTTAAATATCACGCAAAGGGGCCAGAAATTTCCCACACGCACACAATTTATAAAAGGTGCAGGAATGAGAATCAAAGCAAAGCAGATGTTTTCACGTGCGACTTCTCACTGTGCCGCCAGTGGGAGGTACTCTGGCACCGTGGAATTGTTTTTTTAAAAACACATCCTGGTAATATTTTGTCGACGTTCCGTTATTTTATCACGGGCCGTATTTGACCGCCAGTCGAACGTCTCTGACCCACGTTAGCGTTTCTGCACGAGCGAGCAGGTTCACGTTCGCCGCAGTTCCGAAGCCTCGGATACGGTTGCCGACGCTACAGTTTCCCCCCACCGCGAGTCAGCGCGCTACCGTAGGCTAGCCGGGCTAATCAAGGTGATGAATGGGGCTGCTTTGGCGGCCGCTCAGCCGAGCTGCTCTGGTGATGAATGAGTCATCGGGGCTCAATCACGCCCAATCACATCGACCGGACCGCTGTGAATCAAAGCCAGAAGAAAACATTACAAATATTAAAAATGGCGGTCGGTTTCTGAAAGAACTGTGGACAATCGGGGGGGTGGGGGGGTGGGGGGGATGAATCATGCGGCAATAAACACCGGTTTGGGTTTCTCCTCCTTCGCAAAAACTACCACAACGAAATAACGATACCACACGATGACCACCATGCGACCACCATGTGATCATATCATGTGACCACCATGTCATCACCATGCGACCACATCATGTGACCACCATGCGACTACCATGTGACCACATCAAGTGACCACCATCCGACCACATCATGTGACCACATCATGTGACCACCATGTCATCACCATGCGACCACCATGCGACCACATCATGTGACCACCATGCGACTACCATGTGACCACATCAAGTGACCACCATCCGACCACATCATGTGACCACATCATGTGACCACCATGTCATCACCATGCGACCACCATGTGACCATCATGTGACCACCATGCGACCATCACATGACCGCCACGTGACCACTATGTCATCACCATGTGATCATATCATGTGACCACCATGTCATCACCATGCGACCACATCATGTGACCACCATGCGACTACCATGTGACCACATCAAGTGACCACCATCCGACCACATCATGTGACCACATCATGTGACCACCATGTCATCACCATGCGACCACCATGCGACCACATCATGTGACCACCATGCGACTACCATGTGACCACATCAAGTGACCACCATCCGACCACATCATGTGACCACATCATGTGACCACCATGTCATCACCATGCGACCACCATGTGACCATCATGTGACCACCATGCGACCATCACATGACCGCCACGTGACCACTATGTCATCACCATGTGACCATCATGTGACCACTATGTCATCACCATGCGACCATCATGTGACCACCACGTTCACTGCAAGCCTGCCTGAATGGTTGCATCACTCCCTTAAGATACATATTGCATTTGAAACATGAGAAATATTTGATGCGTTTGGTCTTTGGCTTCGGGCCACCAAGTATGTTTGCAGTGAAAGCACAGGTGTGTGTGTGAATTTGTGGGTGTGTGTGGCGGGGGATAAATGACGATTTAATTATCTGTCAAGTACAGATAATTAGTACAGGTAATACACAGATAATGCATATTGACAGGTTTATACATAAAATATACAGTAGAAAAGAATGCCTAAACTGCTTTCAATTTCTAAATATACTTTAGTCAAAGAAAATGTTAATCAACAGCACAAAGCTTTGATCAACGAACCGCTTCGTTTTCCCATGGACGTCCCTCGAGACCTAATTAAACAGGTCCACTAATTTAAAACAAAAGCTGTTAAAATAATTTTAAAGTTAACGAGACCGTGAACACGGACGTGGTTCTCCGGGCTTCTGCTCGTGGACGCGCCCGGCCTACATCCTTACAGGGGGACGACTCTCCAAACCCGCTTCAGTTTCCATAGCGACCGCGTAGGGACGGGTGGGCAAAGACCAGCTAAAAGACCAGCGTCATGGCCCCTCCCACTTATCTCAGCCGAGCCACCCCACTCACGTGTGAACGCAGGTAGTTACATTACGTTTATTTGGCGAACGCCGTTATCCAAAGCAACGCACAATAAGTGCAGGCCGAAGGCCATTGGAACAGCTACGAAACACAAGTCCGATAAGGTACAATACTCATTGTGTAACGGTTATCCATAGCCATGGACATCAAGTCCAGTTCACTATGTAAGCATAGGCTAGGAAAGAAAGTTTTTACAGTGAGTGAGGCATAAAGATGAGCAACAACATCAAGATAATGATACAAGTGGCATATAAGTGCTGGTTGGACATCGAGGTGTAACATGAATGTGCTTAAGGAACAAATTAGAAGGATTCAAGTGGTAAGAGTGATCCTGGATTGGGAGCGCCCTGCAGAGTACTGATAGTTAATCCAGGTACAGTCTGAAGAGATGCGTCTTCATGGGCAATGAACGAGTGGTTTGTAGTTCACCGAGGTAGTCATGGCCCAGCTGGTTCTATGCAGGGCCCAACTATACAGCATGAATACATCTCACAACACCTTTGTTCCACAGTCGCTAACAATTGGCCTTCATCACTTCTAGGAAACCAATGGCGTACAGCCAAGCGAACACCACGATTGATCTGATACTGCTCTGGTTGTTACATTTCCTTGATCTTTGAGGTTTTGTGAGATTGGTGAGGCACAGGGGGTAGTCTGAACAACCTTTTCATCACACGCGGTTTAAGAATGTGGTTTGTGGTTTGTAGAGTCTGTATGTCTGATCTCTCCTTATGGGTTTGTATTTTTTTATTAATTTGTTTATTTATTTTTCTATCCTTCTTCTGAAATCTTTTTGCATCTGGTTCTTCCCTGATTGTGTTGCTTGCTTTTGTTTTTGCCTCGGTGATAAAGAAATAATTAAAATATTGCAAAGATGTAAACAACAACAAAAAAAGCTCATAAACACATAGGTGTTAATACCTTGATTGACAGTGTTGCATTCATTAAAACTTGTAAGAAATTTAATCTGCACTAAATAAGCATTGGAGAAAATAAAGCTGGACTATGCAGAAGTTACCAAAATTCTCTCTGTGAAATGATCAAAATCAAAAGACTTATCCCTTTAAAAACTGGGTCACATCTTAGCTACGAAGATGAATGATTCAGGCAAAATGATATTCAGCTGTATTAAAATATTCAGAATCCTAGGTAATGAGTCTTCCATGGTGGAATAACAGGAAGGGGAAAAATATAGTTCCACACTCTCTGGAAAGCTGGAAGTCAACAGAATAAAAATGTCCACTCTTAACTCAACTCTAACAAGAGTTTATATGAGTCCACTCTGGCCGTAGCGGACTCATATGAACTCTGTAAGAGTCCATTTAACTTGAACACTGAACATTTTACTGTGAAGCCTTTTCTTGCATGAATTGCAGATTCTGTTCCTATTTCTCAAAGAAAGTTTTAGGTTAAAGAGCAAGCACTGGCCTTTACAGTAAGTGTCTTGTTACCATCTCACAGTTAAAGATCAAGTTTGGTAGTCATGGTAGGCTGGAGGGGGTGGGGTGGGGGGGCCTTGGGGGGGGGGGTGGGGGGGCACAGCCAAACGATATCCTGCGTATGCGGTTTCTGAAATTATTCAGCAAGACGGCAAGTAAAATAGATCCATCAAAGAGATGGGGTGTCAGATGAACCGAGCTGTGAGGAACGATAAGGTGTGGGGGGGGGGGGGGGGGGGGGGAGGGTGCTGTCTCCCCCCACAGCTTTAAAAAGCAAAGCTGAAGCCTTCAGGAGCTAAAGGTGATGAATAAAACCAGCTGACACCTGCCCGGGCAGAGCGGGAGGCGGTCCCTACGTACGGACGCAGGCCTGACCGTTGGCCTGGAGCGCCTCGCACCCACAAACGTCTTCTTCTCCTTTCTGCTTCTCCTTTCTTCTTCTCCTTTCTGCTTTTCCTTTCTTCTTCTCCTTTCTTCTACGTTTTAGTCCCGACTGTGGCGGCAGTGGACGACGTCTGCTATAAACAGCTAAAGAGGTCTAAAGGCCCGTTTGTTCGTTTATTTATGTAGTTAGATTTCCTCACGAGTTCGCCAAAAAAAAAAAAACACCAAAAAAAAAAAAAAAACCGAAAGACGGAAATTTGGAGACGGAAATAAAAATGAAACAATTTTTTTCAGACGAGCCACTCTGGTGTGCCTCGCGTGCCACCCAAAATGAGCACCCCCTACAGCCTGTCCTCGCGTGAGATGTGCTTCAAAAATCAGGGCCCTGGGCAAAGAAAAAGGAAAAGCCAGAATAATAACTAATTAATTTCTCTCCCCCCTAGATATCCGGATTTCTGGGAAAGATTCGTAATTTCGCCATGGGAACCGAGAGCACTGGATGACACGTTAAATGGCGCAGCAGGAAACGTATTCGAATGAACAAAGAGCAAAAGAACAGACGGGTGATTGTATTTCACGGAAAAGAAAGATCCTCTCTGCAGTTCCTCTTAACGGCTACTTCAGAATGCTCAAAACAGCAGTTCAGCCAATGGCCAGCCAGTGGAGCAAAGCACAGCCTTAATTTCGGGAGCTCTGTTTGGCCAGCAGGAAAACTTGTTTTGACCGGGCAGTAACATTTTATGCAACATTTTACTCGTCCTTCCTACAGTTAGAGAGGACGTCGTGAAATAACGAACACATCAATTAATCAATTCAGCACTGTTACTGTCCCAGATGGGAAAGATGCTTTGCAAGCACAACACCCACTGACACACACACACACACACACACACACACACCCACTGACACACACACACACACACACACAATTTCCCTCTCATACATACATACACACACACACACACACACACACACAATTTCCCTCTCATACATACATACACACACACACACACACACAATTTCCCTCTCATACATACATACACACACACACACACACACACACACACACACATACACACAATATACACATGAAGAACTGCTTTACTGGCATAAACAGTGCTCTAATGGGGGATGTGAATCAGTTGAGATGTCCATAAATGCAATAAAAGAATAATAATAATAACCAACAGACAAACACTATTCATTATCAGGGCAGGAATTAATCAGGTGTGCAAACTGAGCAGATTAATGGCAGCTGCATTGAGGGAGAACTCTGTTACACGAGACTCTGTAAACATCTGACCCTGACACACACACAAGCTCTCATACACACACACACACACAAGCTCTCATACACACACACACACACTCACACGCACACACTCTCTCACACACACACGCACACTCTCTCTAACATCTCTCTAGCACACACACACACACACGCACACGCACGCACGCGCACACACATGCGCACACTCACACGCACACTCTCTCTAACATCTCTCTAGCACACACGCACACTCACACACACACATGCACACACGCACATACGCACACACACGCACACAC
>NC_049201.1:76235573-76265573 GCF_013347855.1 Anguilla anguilla | reverse complement strand
GGAGGGGCCAGGCCATAGAGCGTACACAGGAACTGGAGAGGGTAGGAGGGGCCAGGCCATAGAGCGTACATAGGGACTGGAGAGGGTAGGAGGGGCCAGGCCATAGAGCGTACATAGGGACTGGAGAGGGTAGGAGGGGCCAGGCCATAGAGCGCACACAGGAACTGGAGAGGGTAGGAGGGGCCAGGCCATAGAGCGTACACAGGAACTGGAGAGGGTAGGAGGGGCCAGGCCATAGAGCGTACATAGGGACTGGAGAGGGTAGGAAGGGCCAGGCCATAGAGCGTACATAGGAACAGGAAAGGGTAGGAGGGGCCAGGCCATAGAGTGTACATAGGGATTGGAGAGGGTAGGGGGGGCCAGGCCATACAGCGTACATAGGAACAGGAAAGGGTAGGAGGGGCCAGGCCACAGAGTGTACATAGGGACCGGAAAGGGTAGGAGAGGCCAGGCCATAGAACGTACATAGGACTTGGAGAGGGTAGGAGGAGGGGCCCGGCAGTGAAGTATAGGAAGTAACAGGAAACAGCCTCCGCTGCACTTGCTTGAGGGCAAAATAGCTTGCTGCCAATTGAATTCAATGTCAATTTTCATGATCATAAATTTGATTATGTGCAGCAGTTTCTGAAACAATGTTTTTTTTTTGTCCAGAAGTCTTGTGAAAATGTATATGAAAAATGTACATATTTTATTACATTACATATTTTTACATAACAATTGTTAATCGAGTTTGAGAATACCATCGAGGAAGTTTTATTCAGCCTTAAGAAGTCTGATGTTCCCCATTCATTTTAACGGGAGCTCCAATGTTATGCCCTCAGCATGCGCAGTACAGGCTTACTTCCGGGACTTCACACGCTCAGTTTAGCTGAAGGAGTCCCTGCCTGTCTCGTTAAATATGCATGACTATAGAATTATAAGCCTACTGCTGTCCTGTTTTCAATTCCCTTTCTCCTCCTTCATCCATACTCCCAGGCTCCTCTACTGTTTTCTTCCTCACCCTCCTCGTCCTCACCTAGGGAAATTCAACATTTGCACAGCTAATGGGATAAGGCCTCTCATCTGGAACCTTTTTTTTTTTTTAATCATTAGATGAAAAAAATTATAACGGCGCAATACCAAATTAGGGAGTGTTTATTTATAGCGATCAATATTTAATTATGCATATTCTAATCTTCCGCTTTTCGTCAGTTCATAAGTCTCATCGTGGCTGTTTAAATATTAAAATTAATTTGCGCGACGTAGAAAAAAAAGTGTGCTGGGAGCACCATCTCGATTGTACGGGCTGAGAGTTTGCACACTCCCCCGAAGCATCTCCACCACTGCCCACCCCCACCCCCACCCCCACCCCCCCAAAAGCTAGCACCTTTCTTCTCCCTGGTAATCCTGACAATCATATCTCGCCAAACAAAAATGCGCTGGGGATAGGGTTTGCGGAAAACTGAGATGCCGTCGCGACACTGTTGAAATTACTGTTTCCATCTCTCCCAGTGTTTGATTTGCTCTTTTCTCAAATGGGAGAAGCCCCTCCCTGTCCATCGCTGAGCCTCAAGGCATCCACAAGTTTGAATAAAGTTTTGGTTTAAAAAATAATAATAATAATATTCATATTCTGCGACGATTCTAATCTCGGGGTAGTTTAGACTGGGGGATGAGGAAAAAAAGGGCCAGAGATACGCATTGACATTAGCGGGTAAACAAACATTTCCTTGTGCACTATTGATAAAGTTACTTCAGGGATCATATTTTATGTATTTGTTTTAAAGATTTTAAAGATGAAAGAAATAATAACAACAAAAATGTTAAAATTCCATCAATTGTATCTTCCCTTAAGCATATCCAGCTGTAAAATCCAAAAATAAACCATATGCATAATGTGTTTATCAATACTAGACAAGAACTATGTTGCGTTATTAAAGATGGCTGGATAAATTATTAACACATTGACATAAATTTACTAAATAAACCACATTTCACACATCCAGCTTAACTGTGAAATCCATCCAAGCAACGCAGATCAAAAATAACAATAAAAAATAAATAATTGCAAACAGTGCCAAAGGAAACCACACATTAACACAAAACCGCATAAAAACGAACGACACAAACATGATTCGCGACATGTTGTTTAATTGTCTGCTTCTCCTGTTCTACACGATCCCGTTAAAAGAAGCTCTTTTTATGACAGCGACGCTGGAGTAGGCGGTATTAATTTAATGCCATTAGAGTTGCGTGGGATTCGTTTGCTTTCGTCTTCCTGGGGCTATTTCTGGCTCAGTCACAGATACGGAGGCTCCATCTGGTGATCTTTTTCTTCTTCTTCTTCTTCTTCAATCCCGCGCGCAGGTCAAAACACAGTTGCCAAATGGAAATGAAAACGGCGAATAAAGGTCATAGGTCAGGCGTTCGTTCGCTATGCTAATGCTAATGTAGCTATGCTAATGCATCACGTGACTCTGTAGCCACTTAGCTATAGTAGTGCTTAACCATACCCAGTCAGTGCTTAGCGAACACATCCAATCAGCACTAGCTGAGTCAGCGCATAACCATATCCAATAAGTACTTAAGCCATGCTAACACATTACCAGAGAGAGTAGGTACTTAGCTGTGCTAATGAATTACCGTACTATGCCCTGGCAGTACTATGCTAACGCAGCTGCTGCAACCCCCCCCCCCCCCCCCCCCATGCTTACCTGCAGCACTCCAAAAAAAAGTGGCTCCGATCTCTCCAAAGGAGACGGGAATAATGTTAAGAGTTTACCGGAACTCTGTCACATTCTTTTGGATTTTATTTGAATTCCTGTCCATAAAGGACAACGCTACGCTGCATTATGTTAATTTAGCAGATGCTCTTATCCTGTGCAACAGAAGTACATTCCCTCTGATTAATATTTATTAATAATTAATGAACCAGTTAGCAGTATTGTCAAATCTGGCTAACGACGTTCCCGGACCAGAGTAGAGCACATATTGTACAGTATGCAGAATCACTAAAGCACTATGCAAGTTAACTATGTCAACAAAGAACCAAAGGACATATTATAAATACATACAGAACACATCCACAACAGGACCTAACACAGAAGCATGAAACCTAGAGAATAAAACCTAAAAAAAATTTGAAAAACATTCTAACCTACAGAGTGGGGATGGAAGTGGAAGACACATAGTCTAATGTTCACATCCAAGTAATTTTTATTATTATTATTTTTAAATAATCGTTTTTCCTTTTAGGGTTGCAATAGATGCAACCTATATGCATGTATTCTACAGTTGTGTGTGTGACATGAGAAATAGCAGAACATATTCATATGCAAAAATATGTATTATACATACTATGCTATTACCACTTTAAATATGGGGTACACATGTGGATTTTACTCATTTACAGCTTCACAATTATCCTTAATTTACATATATAAAATATTCGGTCCTGAATGTTTTTTTTTTTTTTTTCAAATCCTACATTTTCTTCCCTTGCATTATGCAGTAATTATCTGGCTTGTTTAGTGTATCAATCAAACAGTTTTTTATTTTAGTTTTTATGGTGAGGTATTGTGTGTATTTTGTTATTTACATACTTATCACTTGTTCTGCAGAACTTCCTTGCGGGAGAACAGGTGAAGTGCAGTATGAGTGCAGGGCTAATATATGGGGCGCACTAGCATAATGTGCGATGAACTTCGAGCCGAGATTTTTTTTCAGGTGGCAGAAAACGAAATAAGAAACCGAGACAAAACTGCGAATGAATTATTCAGCCGGGCAGCCATTTGGCCATCATTTGCATTGGCTTATGATTTCAATACCCAGCGATCGTGCCAGAATCTGCACATCCCAAAAACAGAGAGGACAAAAGAAAAGAATATAGAAGTGCTTGATGTGAGCCACAAAGAAAGAAAATGCAGAATTTCCATTGCAATAAAACTGCACGGGGTTTTTACATTTAAAACGAACAATAAACAGCTCTCATGGCAAACGTACAATAATGATATGAATTAGGAGACATAATATGGATATCGCGTCGTTTAGATTTGTTGTGATTGTCGGTTCTCTCAACATCACCTGTGCTTTTTTTTGTGTTTATTTTTGGCATTTATGAACACAGCTTTGTTCCTCAGTAAATCGCAGGGAGTGTGACAGGCGCTGGCGCGGTCTACCTCCTGAAATATCTGAAAAAATAAAACAATGTAATTGTTGCGCGATTGTTCATTAGCCGTTATTCTCCCAGTGCGTTTTCTGCGCGGTGCGGAATGCTTTCGCGCAGTGCAGTGGCAGTATAGGGTTTAGCAGGCACTGGGTTAAAACACGCCCCCTATAGGCGGGAAAGTTTTGTGCCGTTCTATCAGCGCTTTCAACATTAACACTTCTTGTGCACTGACAAGAGTGAAGGCAGGTGACACAGGTCAGGTGACACAAGTGAGTCAGGTGACACAGGTGAGTCAGGTGACAAAGGTGAGCCCGGTGACACAGGTTAGTCAGGTGACAATGGTCAGGTAACACAGGTGAGTCAGGTGACACAGGTCAGGTAACACAGGTGAGTCAGGTGACACAGGTCAGGTAACACAGGTGAGTCAGGTGACACAGGTCAGGTAACACAGGTGAGTCAGGTGACACAGGTCAGTGACACAGGTGAGTCAGATGATACAGGTCAGTGACACAGGTGAGTCAGGTGACACAGGTCAGGTATAGGTCAGCGTCTGATATATTTCCCTTTGGTGCTTTTAAACTGTTAGGGACATTGATCGTCTGTCTGTTTGTGTAGCTCCTCCACCCTCTATATTTCCTGTTTAATTGGCAGGAAAATTACACATGCATAAATATTCTTGCCAGAAGCCAAAGCGCTGCATTAATTAGCCCCGAGTTTCTTTGATGCGTGCGCTTACCTTGACGTAATGAAGATCTCTCAGATTAACTTTGGTCACTGTGGTCATTTCGGTCTCTGAATTTTATCCCTGACAGGCCACTGAACTTGGCCACCGTGATTAACCTGAAGGACAAAAAATCAGATAAAAAAACTACAGACTGTGAAGAAGCGTGTGAGAGAAATTTTTAATTTAATCAAAGAGAAAAGATATTCCTTTTTTTTTAACTTTTAATATAGATGACAGAAATACAGACTAATTTCTTCTTCTTCTTTTCGCCCCGTCCCCTGATGATTCTCCTCGTAATGCAAGGATTGAATTCCATAATTCTACAAATTGAATTAATCAGTTACAAGGATTCTTACATAATTATCTCTCGGACGCAAATGTGACTTAACAAGCCACTTCTCAACTTCGCTGTCCTCAGAAGATGACAGGGTGGTAAGCAATGGGGGCGGGGGGTTGGGGGCCAAGGGGTCGGAGCAGTGTTTGGTTGACAAAAAAAAAAAACTTATTTGGAGGTAATGAGCCCCCCCACCCCACCCCCACCCCCACCATTTATTAATATATAAAAAAGGAAATAGACTGAAAATGAGGAAATGGGGGTGGGTGGCGTGGCAGTGGTGGTGGTGGGGCTGGGGGGGGATTAGGGGGGGGGCGGGGGGTTAGTGATTTGTCGGAAGCCTGAAATTAGACAGAATATTTCAGCGCAGCTCAGGATTTTTATTAAAAGCTTTTTACTGCTTCTGATTTAAGCCAGCCTGATCTTCATAAGCCTCATCCAAACAACAGATAATGAATCTTTCTTTTTTTTTGGCTTAGGTTTGGATTCATTTTTTTTTTTCATGATTTTTATTTATTTATTTATTTTTTAATGCAGGATGTGATCACAAGGAGATGTGCACAAATTATGGGATTTAGATTAGGAGAGGCCCAATCGGCTGGTTTGAGCAGTGCGCTGATATTAATGAAAAGCCAGCTCAGGCAGGAAACCACCTGGACTGTGTTCTATATTAACTTCTTTACGAGGTCCAAGCTTCTGCATGTGTGCATATATACAAATGTGCATATGTATATGCATGTATACTGTGTGTGTGTGTGTGTGTGATGTGTGTGTGTGTGTGTGTTAGCTGGATATCTGCGCTGAGTAAAACACGGAACAGCAAATTTGTTTTACTTCAGTCCATGCTCCAGATTTGGTGAGCTGTTTCGGGTTTTGCTCAGCGCAGTTATCCTGCTCAGCGCTCCTGCTTCATGAAACAGGCCCCTGTTTTGCGATACAGACCCTTGGCGACTGCTTACCAATGGAAGTGTTACCAACAATCTAAATGCTAACGGGCTCACACATTTCCCACAACATCATCGCTATCTACTGGCTCTAGTTATATTTTAATTGCCCTCAATTGCGCTCTGTATGAAAATGTTTTTGTTTTTTTTCTTCTCCCCACTGCATTTAATTTATTTTTTATTATTTATTCACCAAGTGCTCGCAGACTAATAAAACCATACACTGGTGAAGTGTTGTGAAGTAAAAATGGATTAAAAGTCCCTTTATACATTGAAATTGAAAGTGCAGAAATGCCGATGTACACAATTAAATGTGTTGTTGTTTAAAAGAAACAGTGAAGGAACCCTATTACTAATTGTGTAATGTTATTTACATTACACTCTGGCATTTATCAGACTTTCGAAGCTTACATTTTTATTTATTTTAATTTTTTTTTTTGCAGATGATCCATTCCATTTCAGCTGCATATTTACTGAAGCAATTAAGAAAGTACCTTGCTAAAGGGTGCAATTGCATCACCCCAGCTGAGTGCTGAACCCACAGCCTTGGGAGTTGCAAACTGTTTTCAAACCATTATGCGGCACTCTCAAAACAGATGTGTTAAAAAATAAAAAATAAATTAAAAAAAAACTACACATAACGTGTCATTTGTATAGCCTAAACCTAGTAGTGAAAGGGTTGCCTATTAGAATATGTTATGTAAAAAGGGTAGGTATAATAAGCTAAAGCTTCAGCCTACACCTTTTCGGTCAATATTTTTTGTTTTCCTTTTAATTTAATTTAATGCCTTATTGTTATTTATTTATTTCTATGTGCATTCTTTTTGGAAAATTGTTAATAAGGACCAAAATAAATAGGTACTACTACTATTATTTAAAACACCTCCGTGCCTAGTTAAGGACAACACGTTTTGCGTTACTTTCAACACAGTCGGTGTCAAAATGCCCCCCCCACCCCACCCCACCCCACCCCCACCCCCAGTAACACATAAATTGGTATATTTGTAGAACACAAAAGTAGTGGCTTTTGACAGAAAAATGTGTGGAAAGTAGCACAAAAGTAGTAACGCAGAAAGCGTGCCGGATATTAGCGGTGCTAATATATGCTAACGAAACGGTCCGTGAATGGCAGCGCTATGGTGTCGTGGAATCACTGATTCGAAGCGACCCTGATAGCGCCGCGGAGCCTTGAGGATTCTGATTGGCTGCCCGTCGATGATTGACGGAGATGATATACACGCCCCTTTGGAGTTCATGAAGAGTCACTTTCCCGTCACTAAGTAACACATCCTTTTTTTTGGGGGGCGGGGGGTGGGGGAGTGTACGCTGCTGATGACATCACCATTCGAGAAGAAAAAAAAAACACCAGCCGGAAAGAGACTGGTGTGAGTGAGGCGGCGGGGGAAAGGGGGGGGGGGGGTGTATGTACAGTAGCCGTTAGGAGAAATGCAGTCTGTGATAGGAACAGACATCTCCAGGCCCCTCTGTGGATTCAGACCTCAACAAGAATAACCCTGGGTTCCCCCCCCGCCCCCCCAAGACGACCATGATAGGACAATCAGTCTCTTTATCTATCCCTCTCTATTAGTCTCTCCCTGTCACACTCTCTCCCTCACTCTCGTCTCCTTCCCTCTGTCTCTCTCCATCTCCCTTTCTCTATTTCTCTGTCTATCTTGCTTTCACTTCTCCATCTTCTCGTCCTCTTCCCTTTGTATCTCTTCCTCTCTCTAACTGTAAATCCATTTCAAAACTCTGACAGTGAAATGCATTTATAGAAATGCATTGAAACATATGGGTTACTTCAGATCAGTGTTCATTCTACTAACAGTTTTTTTTTTTTTTTTTACTTTGTCTTAGTCAAGAGCATTTCAGTCAAGACCTTTAATAACAGTTTAGCCATGCCATCTTAATTCTTTTTAGTCAACGCAAAAAATCAAATTTTTTTTTTTTTTTACTTTAGTTGACAAAAATGACTACTTATTTTATTCACATTTTAGTCACAACTTAATTTGGCACCACATTTACATTTCCCTTATTCCATTGCACATATATGTGTTAATATAGGTTTAACAAGTATTAGGCCTATAACGGAGATTGTAATTTACACAAATAATTGCTTAGGGACACAGCACTAGGGAAAGTGCGACTTGCTTTAGGAACATTTTGTTCCCTCCTGGAGTTCAGTGCCTTCAAGGGGAGACTGTTATTTATTGGCACTTCCGTCACAATTCCAGAGTGGCTGGGTAATCATATTTAGGCCCAGGTTACCGTTCCAGATTTGTGATGTTATTTTGGACGACCGACGGGATCAAATGAAACCACATTCAGCTCCGTAGACATCAGCACGTTGCTTTGCGGCAAACAGCTGAGAACAATACCGTGGAGGGATGTTTAAAATCAATTTTGCGATTCTTGCGCTATTATAACTGCATGCTAGCCTGTATGCTAACTGTATGCACTCAGCTAGCCAACTAATGTAACTGGCTTCTCATCCGAGAAAATAAACACTGTAACTTTCCACTACATCTTATAGAATGTGATTGTCTTCACTGGGACTAAGGGGCCATGGAAAAACAGCCCCAGACCAAGGGGTGTCCAAATACTTTTGATCACATAGTGTATTGTTATTATTGTTGATGATGTTTTTGTTGTTGTGATTATTATTATTTCAACACAGACTACAGAAAATTGACTACAGAAATTCATGACTGGGATCTCTCTCTCTCCCTCTCTCCCCCTGTCTCTCCCACTCTCTCTCCCTCCCTCCCTCCCTCCCAGGTCCTGTCTGTTGTCTCCCAGAATGTTGGCTCTGAGCCCAATGGGCCTGGAGGCTGGTGTCGACTGAAATCTAGTGTGATCAGCCTTTAGCCGTTAACTTTGATTCACAATTAAATCCAAGTGTTACTTATCTCACGAAACAGAGCTTGGCCGGAGCAGAGACTGGCAAAGCGAACTCGCCAAGCTGTGCTGGCGAATAAAAACACATAGGCGGCCTTTATTTGCAATCAAAAGTACAAAAAACAAAACAAAAAAAAAAGCAAACATATGATTGACGTTCCAACAGGAGCCGTAGGCCTATGTTACTCCAAAGTGCGACCACTATGTTCCTGAAAATATTGATAGTGGGAGGAAAAACTATTTATTTATGATTGTTTTTTTTAAAAATTTTATTATTATTATCAAGCCTTAAAAAGAAATCCCTCCACACAGTACGGTATCTGGGAGGATAACAGCTGATAAATTAGCAAGAAAATATTTTGAAGAAAAAAAAAAACACAAAAAGAAAAAGAGGGAAAAGCTAAATATTAACCGAGTGAATGAATGAACAAATAAATAATGAAAAGAAAAAAAGTTCAGTCATACTAGTATTCAGAGCAGAGCAAAAAGCACACATAAATATGAATTTATATATATATATATATAAAAAGATATCAATTTTATATAAATAAAACATAACTTACTACCCACATGGTTCACCCCATACAGACCTCCCTGCCCATCTCTATTGAAGAAAAAAACCACAAAAAAACAACAAATGCTAAAGAGGTGTGTGCGTGGTGGGTGGGTTGGTGGGGGTGTCCAGACAAAGGTAATGAAATAAGGTCAATGAAACGAGGTCTGTAAAGGTCAGCCATTTTGGTTTTTAATTCTTGTCCAATTACATATGCATTCCCGGCTTAATCGCACCCATATTGGCCAGCTCGTGTTCCACCAAAGAAAAGATTTCCGCAAACTAACCGTGATAATTTTGTTCTCATTAGCATTTCTGTCGATCGGTTTTTTTCCCCCCCCCCGCGCCAAACGTACCTGCGAACGCTGCTGTGAAATCCTAATTTCTACGCCACCCGCGGTCCAGGCTCGAGCGCTCGGCCGTGGTTGTCACATTGAATTATGTTTTTTTTTTTCCTTTTTTGTTGCTGCGTGGTGACCTCAGCCCCCGGCTCCGAGAGTAGCCGCGGTACCTCTGAGCGCTTCGGAATGAAAACAAACACTTGAAGGTTGAAAGAAGAAAACATAGAAAGAGAGACTTTCTTTTTTTTTTTTTCTTCAAAAAACCACACAAGAAGCCAGAAGCCAGATGTACTACTTCTGTGTTTCATTTATTTATTTTTATTATTTATTTATTTATTTATTTATCTATTTTACTTTGCACTGTCTCAGGAAAATAACACGGAATTATACCTTTTATTGTTTTATATCTACGTTTCCACTGGATCACAAAAGGTTGGACACCTCTGCCTTAGACCGCAAACCCTCAAATGCCCCCATTCCCCCATCAGAGACTTATGTAAGCATTTTTCATAGCGTACAAAAATCCTCGACAATTGAAAACATGCACTAAAACGTTTTTTTTTTTTTTTAACCCCAGAAAATGAAGTATCCCTTAAAAGTGTACAGCAATACTAACATTTTGTCTGTCTCTGCACCACTTGACAATTTAAAAAAAGAAAAATTGGGAGGTCAAGAGGGAGAGCAGAGAGAGTAAGAGCACAGAATGGCACGGCTTAGATTTTATATTTTTAACAATAGGACTAATGCGATGTATCAAATAGAGACAGGATATTTTACTTTAGAACTAAAAAAAATGGGATTTTTAGTGCTTATCACTGCTTTAAAGTCCGGGGCAGTTAAGTTTATGGAGCTCCATCGGTTTCTGGTTTTCGGGTTCCAAGGTAAGATCAGATGAGGTGTGCTCTGGGACCCTGAGAAAGGCACTGAGAAAGAAGGGGATTTCTACTTTATTCTTCAGTTTAAAACATTTAATTCAATAGTTGATTTTAACCGTTTTTTTTTTTTTTGTATTTTAAAATTCTTTTTAACAAAAAAATGTAAAAAATTCTGGATTTCCCCCCCCCCCTCAGGCTCATCAGAAGCCTCTGGTGGTGTGACTCACAAGGAGCCCTGTGGCGGTAGTGAAATTTAGCACGAATGTAAAAAAAAAAACTGACAGGAGAGATTAATCTGGGACGAAGCACATCCCTCTTAGTGTTTACGACCCGCGGAGAGGAGATTAATTAGGAGCAGAACGCAAGCGCTCGTTGAGGGACGTCGTCTCATCTGTCCGCGGGAAAAAAAGTCGCGCGTTAGCGCTGCGGAGTCTGCCTTCCGCCTCGGGGTGGAATCGTGACACGGCGTTAATTGCGTGAATCGTGCTGGCCCCGCCTCCCCCCGTCCCCCCCCCCCACCCCCGCTCCAGCCATGCAGAAACGGGAGGTGCGCTCTACGTAGCGACGAGAAACCCGCGATACTCCCGCTCCTTTCGGCTGCGAGAGGCAGCCAACCCAAAGATTTCGGGTTTGTTCGGAGGTTTAAAAATTTGAAATTCCGTTGAGCCGTCGCATGATCGAGACCTCAAAACTACAGAGCATGACAAAAAAACACACACACACTCACACACAAAAATAATCCAATAGAGTTTCAAATAAAATTCGTTGAAACTTCAGCTGCTGACTTCCTGACTGCCTCTTTACACGGGAGAATTACGACTTCCTGTGAGCGCTGCTGTTTCAAATCGCCGACCTCGGCGTGGACCGATCGAAGAAATACAGGCTATGCAAAAAAAAAAACGACGATGGCCAAATGATAAAAGTCCACCTATACATCAATTATCTAACCCGCTTATCCTGGTCAGAGTAGTGGGGGGGGGGGGGGGGGGGGGGGGGGGGGCTGCTGGAGCCTATCCCAGGATGCATTGGGCGAGAAACAGGATCGCACCCTGGACAGGATGCTAGTCCATCGCAGGGCACAAACTCATTGAAATGCACCTCAAAGCAGTGGTTCTCAGACTCGGTCCTGGTAGACCCCCCCCCCCCCCTCCCCGTGTGTACGCTGGTTTTTATTCCAACCACGATTTCAATCCCAGAATTTTTTATCAAGTTGTTACTTTTTCTTACTCAGGCGCTTTTTTTAAAATGTTTAGACGGATAATTTACCCTCTTGAGCCACGTTATGTCAGAAGTAGCTATGCATTCCATTAAGAATAAAATTCCCATGTTCATATTGTGCTATATTGCAAACGGCTGCACAAAAAAGGTAAATTATTTTCAACTGGTCAAATTAAAGACTGAGGTGAACCGGTCGGCTGCTAATTGGTGAAAGTGTGGACACCTGGCCTCTCAAACTCACCATCTGGAAGATAATGAAGAATTCAAAGACGAAGCGAATGATAACGATCCACACCTACATTGTGTTAATAGGTTTAAGGGGGGGGGGGGGGGGGAAAGTAGGAAAGAAATGAAACACATGTTCAACAACTTTATCTGGAGCCCATTGATTTACCTCTTAAGTCTTACATTTGATCAACAAAAAAAAGTGTAACTGTTTTAATGTCATTGTTTGACATATTACATCACAGGCATTTAGCAGATGCTCTTATCCAGAGCGACTTGCACAACTTTTTACACAGCATTTACATTGCATCCATTTATACCGCTGGATACACACTGAAGCAATGCAGGTTAAGTGCCTTGCTCAAGGGTACAACGGCTGTGTCCTAGCTGGGAATGGAACCTGTAACCTTTAGGTTACAAGACCAACTCCTTACCCATTATACTACACTGCCGCACATGGGTCATATGGGACAATAATCACAATATGAATGTGGGAATTCTATTCTTCCTGGCATGCGTAGCTATTTCTGCCATAATGTGGCCGAAGAGGGTAAATTTTCATTCCAAACATAAAAAGCAGAAGCGACAAACATAGTTACTATGAGGCGACAGCTCTACAAAATAACCCTCGGTCACTTTATTAGTTATGTTATTTTCTGTAAGAGAAAGAGTGTGGAAATCTCGATCTAGAAGGTCGATCTAGAGGGCGGCCACAAACTACCATGATGCAACACATGAATTTATCTTATCCCCCTTCATGTGCCCGCGGCACCCCATCCCCCCCCCCCCCCACCCCCCACCCCCCCCACCCCCCCCCCACCCCCCCCACCCCCCCCCACCGCGAGTCCCATCCATTCAGGAAATCTCAAACTTTGGACTTTTATCTAACTTGGAGAGGCTCTGCACTGTATTATATACCAGTACTTAAAAAAAAAAAAAAAAATTTTTACTCTCTTTGTGTGAACCTCCCCTACTTCTGAAATGACTCTGGTGCCCTTGTTATGTGGGACAATATGTCTGTCAATCAGTGAATCAGTAAGCATTCCCCCCACCGGGCAATTGCTTTTTTCCTTTTGCAGTCAAAATGCCTGAGAAATAATATATGGTGGTCTGGAGAAAACGGTGTTGTGTGCGAAGGGACTGTCCATTAAAGGACACACGAGTGCAGGTCCCAGGGCATCCCTCCCACTTCTTTTATTCTTTTCTTCTTCCAATTTTTTGTTCACGTTTTTTTTTTCACTTTTTTCCTTTCTCTTTCTTTCAATCTTTCAACCATGTTGACAGCAGCTTAAGAGACAGAGAGAGAGATAGCGAAAGAGCGGAGGAATGAAAGATTGTTTGGCTGCAATCGCGGTGAGATTGCTCAGAGTTAAAAAAGATCACGGATAAACAAAAGAAGGGGAGAGAGAGAGAGAGAGAGAGAAAGAGAGCTGGAGAAAGACTAAGATTGAGAGACGTTGAGAGAGAGAGCTGGAGAAAGACTAAGATTGAGGGGGGGGGGGCGGTGGCGGGCTTTTCTCTTTCACAGGGCAGAGGTGATCCAGGAGGGGTTTGTACATCGCAGGTTTGGCAGATCGGACTCTGGAGCAGGCTGTCCTGGGGCAGGCCCATGCAGTAATTCAGCATGATTAATGTTCCTTTCTGGTGAAACACAATCCCCCTCCCAACCCCATTACCATTTACTTCAGCCGCCCCCCCGCCCCCCCCACCTCCCAACACCCCCCCCACCCCCCAACACCCCCCACCACAAGTCTTCTGTTTCACTGTCGCCTTCAGGTGAGCTCAAGTCTACTCCTGACTGTATTCTTCATGCATATACACACACACACACCCCTTAAATAATCACACACACACACACACACACACACACACACACCCCTTAAATAATCACACACACACACACACACACATGCATCCCTTCAACAATCGCACACACACCCCCACATCCCTTCAATAATCACACACACACACACACACGCATACACCCCTTCAATAATCACACACACACAAACCCCTTCAATTATCAAATACACACACACACACCCTTCACAATAATACACACGCACATGCTCACAGAAGCTCACGGACACACACACACACACACACACAGACGCAGACACACACACAGACACACACTACACGCAATTAAACCAGACTCATTGTCTTGCAGAAACCTCAAAGGGAGAACACGAACCAAAACGTTTGCATTACACGTGAGAAAGATACTGTACCGTGCGATTACCAGCTAGGCAGACATCCAGGCTCATCGTATTTCCATCCGTATATCTCCCACCGGCCGTTATCTAGACCAGCTCAGGTGAAACACTTCGCTCGAGTGCCAGAAGGCCCGGCTCCACGATCAGAAGAGTAAACGGTGAAATGGACGGCGTTTATATAGCGCTTTTATCCAAAGCGCTTTACAATTGATGCCTCTCGATCGCCAGAGCAGTTAGGGGTCAGGCGTCTTGCTCAGGGACACTTCGACACACCCAGGGCGGGGGTTCGAACCGGCAACCCTCCGACTGCCAGACAACTGCGCTTACCTCCTGAGCTATGTCGCCCCATATTCAAGAGTATTCAACAGTCCATTGGACTGTCGGAAATTAATTTGAATAGATGTGATATTTGTATCTAATTTTTATGCCGCAATCTTTTGCATAATCTGTGGTGAAAAGCGTTCACACCTACTCTCATCTGTCTGCATTAGATCGATGTCACGGGGCGACACGGAACTAAAAAACCTTCAATTTGAAATCGGGGCCTGACGGTAACCGTTGCCGGGGAACGCAGGTTCGCCGCGCTCGTTCGCCGAGCGTCAGTTATGTTTGAGGGCTGCCGTCATCGCCAATTGTTTCTGTAAAAAAATACGGCCAAATAGAAAATGTGAAATTCCGTCAAATAAATATATATAAATATATATATACCAGAGTCGTTTGAGGCACAGTGGGTCTGCAAGGATTGTGTGTATGTTTTCTTTTGGGGGGGTGGGGCAAGGGGCTTCGATAATTCAGCAAGGAACTGGTCAACGGCACCAGTGAAAATAACGGGACCAGACTTTTCTTTTCTTTCTTAAAGTAAACCCAGCAGTAAATTGGATGTTTGTGCTGAAGGCACGTCAAACTGGGATCCCTCAGCCAAACAAGCAAGCCTCTCATAATGAGCTCGGAACAGGAAGTTTAAACCACTCAGGACCGCGTTACACTCAGAGCACAAACCACCGGGGGGGGGGGGGGGGGGAGGGGTGAAGCCATGGCGAGAACAGTAATGATGGGGCCACAGCAACACTATCGAGACCTCAGCCTAGTTTGGGAAATATGAAATAGAATCAAAATCGGCAGCATATGAAATCTATATGAACTACTGCTATGTCTCTCTCTCTCAATGCACGCGCGCACGCACGCACGCACGCACGCACGCACGCACGCACGCACGCACGCACGCACACACACACACACACACACACACACACACACACACACACAAAGGTAGTGGGTAAAGAGGTGGAAGCGGTTCTGGTGGTTCTGCTATGGTGTTCCAACAGTGAAGGGTTCTGGTGGTTCTTTAATGGTTTGAGGGAACTCATCCCCTTAGAATCAATGCATTAGCATTGACCCCTTAGGACACTGCTAATCACTACTCATCGATTCGGCTAGTTTAACTACCTCTGACTGTAACCTGCATTGTAACCTCCATCATTTGCCCTGTTAGATCCCTCATTACTTTCCTGTTACCATTCGTTCCGTCTTAACGATTACACCAGGCCAGCCAGCAGAGGATGGGCTCCCCCTCTATAGCCAGGCTCCTCTCGAAACTTCTTCCCATTGGGGAGTTTTATCTCGTCACCATTTGATAGTTTTCCTTCCCACTAGCGAGTTTTTTTTCCCCCCCAACATCAACTGCTTGCAATTTGGTGGTTCAGGCCAGGTCTTTTTGTCTAGTTCCACTGTAGAGCATCTTGGCGACAGTGTCCCCGTGTAAATAGCGCTATCGAAGCAAAGTTGTGTCGAACTGAGCCTACAGAGCGAATTGTGGTCACCCAGTGGTTTGTTTGATGAGCACGACAACGATGTCAGCCACGTGAACGGCCTCCTCAGCGGGTTCAGACAAAGTGACATCGTGCGGACATTTCCACATTTTGGGTCAGTCCCTGTACCTTCATTAGTCGTGAGGTTAACAGGAATCTTATTTAACCCAATGTAAAGTGAACAGCAAGGGTTCTAGATACGTTTCACCCCCCCCCCCCCCCCACCCCCAACCCCAGGTATTTTTCACAGTAACGGAACGTGAAGGGTGCAGAATTCGCAGATTTTCGTGTTGTCGAGTTACCACGCCAATTTTCCTCCGACCGTACAGGGGGCCGGGTTGGGTTGGAGGGAGGGGGGGCAGGGTTGCGGAACGTACTCACCACCCACAGGTGGTGAAACGCACTTTTCCGTTGGCTCCTTCCTACAGAGGGGGAAAGCGATCGAACGCCCCCGACAGGATTCTAGTCTGGCGTTAGTCCTCCGAAAAATCCGTATTCCGAGCGCGAGCGGCGAGCGGCGTGCGAGCGCCCCTTGGGCGTGGGCGCAAGTGCTCTCGGCCGAACCGATGAGCGCGTCGCGCGCTCCGACCCGCCGTTCGCCTGGCTACCCAGAATGCTTACGCAACACGAGCCGAGCACTCATCGCAACCGAAAGATGCGACGGGACCGTTTCTGGTCAAGCGCCCGAAGCTGTGCTCTGGCATCGCACAGAAAAACGATGATGATTCGATCAGTTTTCGTCGTTACCGTCGTTTTATTTGTTCAGTATAAGCTATAAAGTGCAGCTTAGCCGCTCTCTGCAGTGTTGATGCTGAGGTAAAGACGTATCCTGATACAGCCTCAATCGCAGCAGTGCAGACGCAGACTCGCTAGCGCTCCGTTAGAAGGAACATAAACATGCACAGTGGAGAGAGGCTCCTCTGTCAAACGGGAGCACAGTGAATCACAGCTGGGAATAAAAAAAATAAAATAAAATAAATTGCTGGGTTCATCGTGAAGACCTCTCCCCTGCTGTGTGTGTATACACACACACACACACACACGTAACATAGCCCAGGTGCCCTGAAAAATAAAGCTTCCATTGATTAGGCTGTTCCCCAGCTTTTGAACACCAATGACTGTGTGTGTACACACACGTAACATAGCCCAGATGCCCTGAAAAATAAAGCTTCCTTTGATTAGGCTGTTCCCCAACACCAATGACTGTGTGTACACACACACACACACACACTCAGTCCACTCCTTTGAATGACCTGGATTCATGGGGAAGAACAGTGTTCATCTGCCAGTCATGACGCAAACCATCCCCCCCCCCCCCCCCCCCCAAAAAAAAACCCTCTGATGGAGGTTGCAGCTGCTCTAGCAAACAATACTCAATTGACTGTGTCCTTCCTACCCACCCCCCACCCCCAAACCCCAACTTCCAGCTCTTCAACAGAGAGCCTGATGGCATGGTGAGTGACTCTTGCAACGGACTGAAAAGCTTTCCTGTTATGATCCCCCTCATGCCAGGATTGTCAAGGACTCCCTTCCTGGAGGGGGCGCTGTGCCTACAGGGTTAACTCTAGTCCTGGGGGTCCACAGTGTCCGCAGTTAGTTCTTGCTGTAATTATTAATTCAAATTCCTGGTTGGCTAAACAATCATGTTCCAAAGCATTCATTGAAACAATTGAATGCAAAGAACTTAATGGGGTATCAACTTTGCACAAACACAATTCTTGATGAACGTGATGAAATCTGTGTGTGAATTAAAGTGAATTGTGTAGCTTTCGAATTTGTCTCAGAAAGATCGATTAAATTCTATAATTAAAATATCTTTACTATATTTTAAATAATATAATTGTTGGTCCATTAAATTTAATGGGAAATCTATGGGCCGCGACATTAATGTACATTTGTGGCAGAATGCATAGTCCCCTCTAATAGATATGATGTAAAATGTAATTTTAAAAATAGTTATTTATTGCTTTTAACACAGCACAAGTGTGGAAACGAGAATAAAAAAATGCTTGAAGGTGAACTAAAAACCAGAGCCATTTAGGGAAGGATCTGTAACGTTTACGAAGATCTGTCAGGAAAGATCAAACGGCCTTAAACCCAGCGGTACCAAACCCGCCAGGCGCTCGACAAAGAACTCCTCGCATTCAGCCAGGAACCGTGGTTCACTGTATATATATCGCCTTCTTTTTTTTCTTTCTTTTTATTTTTTTTGGTCGGTTTTGTGAAAGACAGCAACAGGCCAACTGAAATAAGCCCTGAAAAAGCCGTTGGTTGCCGTCAAATTTATTTTAAAAGAAAAGCACTACCGCTGAAAGCACTTGCACTCAAAAAAATGATTAAAATATAAAAAGTCGGCAGAATCAGCGTGGAATGATTTGAATAGCAAACCAATTGCATGAATAGGCAGCATACATTTCAGATTCTACACGCAGCACTAAACAAAATTCATTAGCATAACCCCCCCCCCGTGCCATAATTTCGCAAACCACGAGCTAGACTAAATGCAAATTAAAGGTGTCTGTTCACACTGAAGGTCAATCTCTCAGCCATTTTGTGCACGAATCTAACACCACCAAGGTGTATTCCGGTTTTATTACCCGCTGTGAATTATTGTATTTTCACAAAAGGCTGCGAGATCTGCTGCTTAATTATCTTTTACCTAATAATAATATAGCATTACATCGACAGACGAGCCTCTGAGCACGTCCACCGAACTAGATGTTTTGGTATGCAAATGCCTCATCACCGTAGTCATCAACATAACGAAGACGGCCTAATCAGCATTCGCACTCTCAAAACGACAGACACTCACAACAGCTTCTGAATGACATTTATAAGGATAAACGCAATAATTCTTATCGCTAGGCAAGTCAATTGCCACAAACCATTAAAAAAAGAAAAAAAAAAAGATGTCAGCACTGACAAATATTTTCAGCCCCGGATGGTGAATTTAAATCCCCAGTGACCTCAGGTAACCCGTTTAACAAGATAAAAGTCAGCCTATCGGGTCTGTTAGAGATACCAGGGCAGACAGCACAGGCCTCGTCTGGTCAGACACCATTTTTCAGGTAAGTTACCAAGATTGAAAACTCCTAAGCAGACTCCTAACTGCTATAAGCTGAGGGTGGAGTGGGGGGGCAGTGTTATTTCAGGCATTTTTAGAGAGTGGAATGTTTTCTCATTTCCCAGATAATTTTTAAAAACGGATTTAACGGTCACAAAAAAAAAAAAAAAAAAAAAAACCACAGGAATCCACCCTCATCTTGCTCTGGAGCCCTCTTCGCTGTCCACCTCCACAGACGCAGCTGCGTATTCTGCCATTCGTAACCTAGCACTGGGAAAATTACCGCAGCTGGAAAGCAAGTTAATTTGACACAAGCACTTCCCTGGAAGAAAGAAAAGAAAAGGAAAAAAAAAGGAAAAAAAAAGGAAAAAAAAAGAGAAGACCTTTTCGTTTGAAAGCTGCGTCGGATAACTACGCTGAAATAGAACTGGAGTTATGAAAGGCAGGAGTGCAAAGGGTAATTAGCCTGACGGAGAGAGAGAGACAGAGAGAGTGCAGCGTTCACAGTAACCCTGCGACATTATTAAGCCACAGTGCGCGGTCTCTCTTCGGCGCCGGTCCACTTACCTGTGACAGGAGCCGGGAGACGACGTCCGTTTCTGCCGCGTAGCGAGGCCCACTTACCTGGGAAGCTCACCTGCAGGAAACTGAAAGGGGCCGGGTTCTGGTTCTGGTTCTGGTTCCGGTTCCGCACCGGGACCGCAAGCAAGGGTTTCTGCATAAATACGTATCTGCTGAACGGATACTTCCCCCTGAGCGTGGAGTTTAAGGGATGTGTGGCGCCCGTTTAAAAAGGCAAAGGGTGTCCGGTAGGGCAGTGTGAGAGATCCTGTATGTGAAACGTCACCAAGACACCCCCCGCCCCGCCCGCCTCCCCACCTCATATCTTCCAAAGGTGAACACTGATTTTTAACCATGGGGAGGGGGATACGTTGAGAGGAGTTGGGGGGGGGGGGGGGGGGGGGAGACACAGCCACATTGTACAAGAGAGTGAAATTCTGTTTTGTTGTAGGGGCAAAGTGCTTAGGGGGGTGGGGGGATTGTCTGTACTCCGCAGGACATTTTCGTAACAGTGTTCCGAAAGGGAAAAGGACACCCCCCCCCCCCCCCCCAAACCGCCCTTGGGCGAGATCACGTGATGCTAAATGCGCCAAATTGGCCTGGCGCTCCGTAAACAACCGGCGTGGGAGCAGTGTGTGTGAGCGGCCGGGACACGGCCATTAGGGGGATAAAGTAAAATGGATGTGTGTTTAACACACACGCACACGCACACACACACACACACACACACGTCTGCTCCAGACTCACCTTGGGAGGTTCCGCCGAGCGCATCGTCCCAGCAGCGTTCCCCAACGGGACAACACCGTCGAGCAGGCAGAACAGTTCACACCAGTGGACGAGGCGGGAAGTCAAAACTCCACTTGTAAATATTGTAACTTTATTGCACACATGACACGTTTTCCTTTATTTCTCTTTTGGTGTGATCAAACATTATTGCCGTTGTTACATGGACGATTTCGCTCTTTTTTTTCCCTTATCTTCTATAAAACAATGCAACACAAAAACCAAAAAAATAAAAATAAAAAACTGCTACACAAGTTACACCTTCAGAAGATAAAGGTTAAATCTCACAAAGTTAGTGCATCTGCTGCTTGCACCAGTCCTTTTAGCACATGTTAGAAACACTTTTTTTTTTACGGTTTTAATTTTATAAATGGTAAAGGAATACATAATGCACATTGGCAATTTGTAAATAAAATGTTCTGACAACTTTCCTGTTCCTCTCAACTCTGGTAGTAGTGACCTTTAACCCCCTGAGTGCAAAGTCAGCAAATCAGTGACGCAGTGATTGGCTTGCGTACGTTTACCGAGCTTATTTCTGTTTTTCGATGAAAATGGAATAGGAATGTTTTTGTTTTTTTCCAAATGTTCTCTTTATTTTTCTTGACTGTCAGCCAAACACCTGGAATTGGTTTGAATTAGTGTTTCGGTTCCACGTCAATAGCTAACTGTCTACTATTTGTGACACACAGCAACTACACTGCATTTGATTCCTCCATTAAGGAAAGTAAGGCACTGAGAAAGATGACATACGTCAGTCGTTACAGGGACATCGCGATCAACTACACGTCACACAAAAATTTTCAGGAGGGTGTACGTATATATATATAAAACCAGGTTTGACATTCCATTTTATTTAAAATAAAACAAACAAAAGAAATTCCACCAAGGGAAAAGCCTTGTAGCAAAGGCAATATAAATAATAAAAGGTATATGGTCAGACGTCTCCACTGCACACCAGGAGACGGGCCGCTTGCTTCCAGTAAAACCAGCACACACACTCCAGTTCCGAGAGCAGAGGAAAAAGAAGAACTTAAAAGACTAAAAAAAAAAAAATGACACTAAGCTTTTGGTCGAAGTGTTCCAGTTACTATTAAAAGTCTTAAATTGGTACTGAAAGGGAGATTCTTTCCCCTTCGGTGTTGAACGTAAAGCTCTGGATGAACGAGGAAGACAGTAATTGGCACTTCAATGACTAAGTAGAAAAATATATAATTTTTCAATCTCTCACAAAAGGCACTTATAATGCTTGTGGACACATACTTTCAGGTATTGTAATCTGATACATTGCTTTAAATAAATGTTACTTGCTTTGTTCACCTGCATTTGGGAGTGAACATAATAATAATACTAATAATAATAATAATAATAATAATGGTTAAAACAATGACTGTATTTAACTGAATACGCTAACCTGTCAAAATGCATGCTGGTGGCAGGAATTATTTCAGCATCAGAACAGTAGATTTTGGGGGAAAAAAGGGTTCTGCAAATAAAAATGAACAAAAACCAACAAAATAGTCACAGTGCATTCTGGGAAAAAGAATTATGATCTCCCCCCTCCATTGCCATTGGCCTGTTAATCGCTGACTCATAAAAGCCAGATAATTACTGAAAAGATAGCAGTAAAATTGAGTCGGGTAAAAAAAAAAAAAGAAAAAGAAAAGAAAAAAAAAGGTAAGTTAAAATAGGAAAAGTAGTCTACAGTTACAGGCTGTTTTCATTCACTTTGCTTACAGTCAGAATTAGACGGTAGAAGCGTAAATACATCGTTGTGATTCAGTGCAGAGTTCAGCTTTTGTGATCGTCACTCAGTGGGTTAAAGAGAGAAAAGTAGATTAATACGGTTAATTACCGCTCGTGTGTGTCGTCATCGCACCGCAGATTAGTGAAGGAAGGAAAGCTACGACACAAAAAACCAAAACAAAGAGACAAAAACAAAACGCAGCTGAATAAAAATTAGTACACAAGTGTGCTTTTGTTTATTGTTTTTTTAAATTTTTTAATTTTTAATTTCTTGTAATTCTTTGTTCGTTTTTACGCGACGGAGAACAAACCAACAGGAAAAGGTTTTAAAAATATTTTTGATCCCGAACGTGGTCTTTGGCCGACGGCATCTGAAGAAAGTTAAAGACACCCCCGAAAAGGAGTGAGGAAAATATTCCCCCCCCCCCCCCCATCCTTTTAAATAAACCCCTACCCTCTCTCTCTAGGCCCTCTTGCGCTGACCCAAACAACAATCAATATTTTTATTCTCTTTCAATCACTCAATGCCAAGGAAAAACTTCACTCAAACACAGATCTTCTGCTGGAGTTCAATCAGAGTCGAGTCGTGGGTCTTTGGGTTAACCGGCATATGCCCCCCCCCCCCCTCCACCCCCCCCCCCCTTTTAAAAATGAACCACCTATCAGAGCCAGCACTGACCCATTTACACCTCGTACACCCTGAACCGGACCTCCGAAAAAACGCGAGCTGCAGCGCTACCGGATTTTCTGAGCACGCCGCGGTCCGTTCTCGTCTCCGACTCGACAAAATGGACGCCACGCACATCGCCCCTCGTCCTAACGAGGACACGACGACGACGGCGCTCTGTCTCGGCGGGTCGGCGGGAAACTTCACATCCGCCGCGGCCTGCGGTGCGGCACAGGGCACAGAGGGCCTCGTCCGTAGGGAATGATACGTAAGCAACAAATAAAAAAATTAAAAAAAAAAGTTTATACTCAACAGTAAAAATTCAGGTCGAGTCCGCGCCGTCGTTAAAAACGACCGTTGATTTGATCGTGACGTTTAAAGTCGACGGCACAACCTGCGTCGAAGGAATCGTCCGGAATTTCGACGGACGATCTCGCAAAAAAAACCGTCACGGCAAGATAAACGCACACCGCCGACGAATAAAACGTGCCCTGTGGATAACGCCTGTGCTTTTAAAATCCGCTTTAATGTTTCTGCCCGAACTTAATAACACGCGTTTAACACAAGCGGGAGGGAACACCGGGTCCTGCTTTACCATCCTGTTCGACCTCGTTTGACGATAAAAATTAAACTTTTTACGGATTCTCTCGCTCGGCGCAATAATTAAAAATAAAAAGGAGGAGGGGGGGGGGGGGAAAGGGAAATAAAACAAAATGGCGGACACGCAGAGAGTGTCGACCAAGGCGGAGGTGTCAGCAAATTTCTCTCTCTCTCCAGCAACACGGGTGAGCGAGATGATCAAGGCACGTGCACATATTCCAGTTAGCCAGTGGGTAGCGCTTGTGCGTGAGTGAGTGTGTGTGTGTGTGTGTGTGCGTCTGTATGTGTGTGCGTGTACCTGTGCGTCTCGTTTGTGTGTGTGTGTGTGTGCGTGTGTGTGTGCATCAGTGGCCAGACACCAGTTTTAATCTTGTTAGTCCGTGAACCAGACCAGGTAGTACATTCATTAAACATGGTTACCAAAAACACAAGACAAAAAATAAAAATATCAGCAAAGTTAGTAAAATTCGTACTAAGAATGTTTTATTAAAATAAATGCCAAGGGGGAGGTTAATAAGAAAAAATAACAGCATACACCATGAAAACTAAATGCAAGCATGTAAAAATACTTATAACAAGAGAACTAATAAAGTCGCTAATGAGTTAAACAAGCTATAGGAATCGGCAAGAAAATAAAATAACTTCCAGGAAAGGCAACGCTCCCGGCGAGACAGAGTTTCAGATGAAATGGGAGCTGAAGGGAGTCGAGGCAGTAAGAGGGGGACTGAGTCATACAACAAAAAAAACAAAAAACAAAAAAAGAAAAAAAAAACTTGCAGTGGGCTTTTTCAGAAAAAGAGAAATCAGAAACTGATTTGTAATATACATATAAAATGAAGTTAGAAAAATACATTATAAACCTGTAACAATGGCTGTTAATTACATTATCATACACAGAAGTAGGGCAGGCCAGAGTAAGAATACGCTAGAATACTCTCAGTAACCCCAGACGGAGAAAACCAACCATAGGAACACACAGCATTTTTTTTTTTTTTTTTTTTTTGCAACATTGTAGAGGGAATTTTTTTTTTTTTTTTAATACTGTCAAATGCTGAACTGCCATTTCTCGTCTCTCAATATTGCATTATTGTTTTTAAAAATAATGGTTAATAACACTGAAAAAGAAAGCATTGACCTTGTGTGTGTGTGTGTGTGTAACAGTATGCGAGAGATCAAAAAAAGGAAGGAGAGATTAATCACGACAATTCGTAACGAGGACTGCCAGGAACGGTAAAAAAGGGAGCGTAGCGTTTAAAAAAAAAAAAAAAAAATTTTTATTCCCCAGAACAATGCTCCGTCATCAGCCTCCATTGTTCAGACCAGCAATTACGCTCGGTGTTCTTGTTCTCGACGTGATAAAACCCCAATCGTTTCAGTAAAGGAAAAAACGTGAGCGTAAGACCGATAATAGCAGCTTGTGGTGAGGGGTGTGTCGTCGGGGGCGGGGGGGGGGGGGGGGGGGGGTAGGTTTGACCTCGTCTGACTTTGCCCCCAAAATCCCAGCGGTTTTTGTTCGTTTGTTCGTGTCTCCTTTTGGCACAGCTACATTCAAGTGGCGCTATGGATTTTGACAATCAATACCCAACCCCCCCCCCCCCCCATCCTCCCTTAACAAGAACTAAGGCCAAACTCCGCCTGGCTGTTCTATAGAACAAATCAAGTTTATGACACTCAGCCCCCCACCGCGGGTAAAGCAGTGTTCGTCTTATTGCTAATTTTACTTTAACGGTTTAACGTCAAAGTTGAAACCTGCCGTTTACCAGAATGGCGATAATATATTGACCTAAATGAGAGAATTACCGCGCGTGTGTGTGTGTGTGTGCGTGTGTGTGCGTGTGCCTGGAAAAGGCGGGAAAATGACTGTAACAGAAGATGCTCAGTTTTAGCAGTTACTGAAAAGACGGGGTTAACGCCAACACTGACATTTTTTTGCATTTTTTAGTTTTTTTGTTTCTTAATTCCACGTCATTGTTCGTCGTTCCTATTCAAGCCGAACCTGGCAGCCTTCAGTGTCAGTAATTGGCAGTTTGTTCGCAGTATATTCACAAACAAGGATTATTCTTTAACAACATGATACACATTTCAAACTTAAACGAAGGAGAGAGAAAAAAAAAATATATATAGTTTTTTTGTTTTGTTCGAATGGCAAAAGAAAACAGACGAAGAAAGAAACAGAAATTCGGGAAGACGAACCCCATGGCACATTAGCTGGTCTCGTGACTGCTATTCTTTTGCATAGAGTAACTAGGGGCGACTCAGCTTCCACGCGGAGCCGAGCGCAAAAAGCGCGTCCGCGTCCCTCTGACGCTTCCTGGTTGGTGTTTCGATATAACCAAACCGAAAAAAAAAAAAGGGAAAAGAGGAGGAGGAAAAAGATAATATTCCACTTGGAAAAAAGAAAGGACCATCGATAAGGCACTTTTGTCTTTTCTAGTTTTTTTTCCCGCCGAACTCCGTCTAACATTGAAATCCTCCTCTCTCTCTCTCTCTCATTATTTCGTCCGTTTAACAATCCTAGGTGCAGCTATTTTGGTCTTTAATTTCCTAGCCAATATTACCCAACATTACATATCTTATTTCACCATCTGTATTAATTTTTTTTTTCCCCCACCATCTTATATATTTTTTTTTTGAACTTTTTTTTCATTATTTTTTTTCATAACTATTTACTAACTGCAAGATAAGTATAAAAAGCTAAAATTGCCAAAAATATATTTTTAAATTCACCAGCACCCTGTAAAAGTATCTAATTGTGTTCTCTTCTGTATTTTCATATGCAATGACTCGTATCTACATTTGTATATATTTATATATTTAGGACAGGTATGTATAAAGCAATTATAACAGGCAGGCATGGCTTCATATCCCATACTGATTTTCTGGAGAAAGCAGAAGAACGAGCTTTACGGGTACGGTCTCTACGTAATGGCGGAGTGAGGACACATTTTGGATGTGCTAAACGGAGGGGGGGGGGGGGGGGTCTAGCGTTTTCATCGTAAAAACTTCCTCGGTGACTGACACCACAGCCCCAGGCGAAGCCTTCACTAGCTCGTCTAGATCTGTTACCGAAGAAGAAAAAAGGCCGAAATATGTGCAGTTTAAGTAACATGTAAGTTTTTTGTTTTTTGTTTTTTTTTCTCCCCGCGCCCTGAATGAGGTGAAGAAAAAGTTGGGCGGGGGGCAAAAAAACAAGGAAGAAAAAAAAAAAAAAAAGGAAAATTAAAAGAAAATA
Organism: Anguilla anguilla; assembly: GCF_013347855.1. Lineage (NCBI taxonomy): Eukaryota > Metazoa > Chordata > Actinopteri > Anguilliformes > Anguillidae > Anguilla > Anguilla anguilla. Next base: position 76,238,640 of record NC_049201.1, on the reverse strand, counting down.
AAAAATAATAAAAATGTAAAAATTGTACATACATATGCGAGACATCATTGTTAGCAGGCTCCTGCCCAGCCTCAGTCCGCTGGCTGTTATTAGTGTTCACCACACAAGCTTGTTCATGCGTAAAATACTACTTCCTGCTAGATCCAACACTTAACTCTGATTGGCTGTCTAGCACTGGCATCAGCGCAATCCAGGCACAACGTCATATCCTTTAAAACACTAAAGCAGTGATCCCCCAATTGTTAGGATATTTATATTCATATATAGTTTTATTATACTGGCAACCCCTTTGGCTAAATATGCACTCATAATACTTTTTTTTCTTTTTTTCCTTTTCTGACATCATGGCTCACTGATTTTAAAGAAATACATATGGCAGGCACTGTATACAGACGTGCGGAGATGGTTTTCTTAGCCAGTGCCAAACACGCACTGTTCCTCAACACAGTCTATTTTAGTATATTAATAATAGAAAAAAACCCACACCCCCCCCCCCTCCCCCCCACAACACCCTGCTCTGTCCCAACACCCTCCCCACCTGTCTGAGATGAGTGAACAGTTACTACGGTTACCTGACGGGTGAGCTGATGGGTCACCTGACATCAGTCACACACTAACATCCACTTTGTACACTACACAACTTATCGCCTCCGCACTAGAAAAAATGGTAAGAGGAAAAAAATCATAAACAAACAGAAAATGGCCAACAAAAAAAAAAAAAACCCAAACAGAAACGAACAAAAATATATATGTGAAAGAAGCTCGATTTGCAATCCTTGCAGCCATGCTCTTGAAAGCCAGTTAGCCCCACCCAGAATGTGTCAGCACACAGATAAAGGTTTCAGAGCTTTTTTATAAAAGACAGGACTGACATGTTGGGGAAGGGGGAAAAGAAAAAAAATAAAAAAATACAACAGAACTTAAGGGTTTTAGTTTTTTTTCCCTTTTCTTTCTTTGTAGCCTCCAACAGCTGGAGGAGAAGAAGGGGGGGGGGGAGCTGGGACTGCACATTTGGAAGGGATGAAATCAGTTTCGGGAACAACAGACACATCACGCGCCACAGTCCCATTTAATGTTGTTTTTAAATTCGAGTGAGGTCACTGAACTGACGTGTGGGGGGTGGGTGAGGGGGGGGGGGACTTGTGGAAGGCAGCGCTGGGGTGTCTGTTTTTTTGGGAGGATAAGGGTGGAGGTGGGGGGTGTGGGTAGGGTGGGGTGGGGGGCCTTATTGCTTCATAATTCAGTGCAGATCCTCGACTACTCATCTCATCCACCCAATCTGTGTCTAATGACCACTAGAGTTATAGATTTTTCTCTTTGTGAAGAAAAAGAGAAGAAAAAAAAAATCAAACTTGTGGAGGAAAACAAAACCCAAAAAAACAAACAATATGAAATAATAATCAACAGATTCTTTTTTTTTTTTTTTTTTTTGTTCGTAGGGTGTTGCGTTTTCTGTTGACTTGCTTTTGTTGCTGATGTTGTTTTTATGTTTCAGAAAAAAAAAAGTGTTGTTAGGGTAACTGTACGGGCAGAGAAGTTCTTTCGCTCACTGTGTCCGAGAGGCTAGCAAAGGCAGTTACCAGTTAACTGTTCAGCAGGCAGGCGACCGCCACTCGTCATTGGGTGAAGAGGTCAAAGGAGGTCAGAGGTCATGTGTTAGTTGCCGGTGGCGGCTAGGTGGTTATAAAAAAAAAACAAACACAAACAAAAAAAAAAAAAAAAACACAAAAAAAAAAAAAAGATAGAAAGGATATTAGTGTCAGCAGAAAAGACTGGGATGACATCATTTTAACAGTAAAATGAATGAAATCTCTGGTAATACCCCCTGATTCCCCTTAAGAAAAACAACACAGTCTAGGCTTGTTATGATCATGACGTGGTTAACGTCATGATTGCGTAGTAAACCAAGACGCCCAAAACCCACAATCATCGCATTGGCAAATTAGGGCAATACGCACCCGCTCCCACACACACAGAAGCCAAGAAAAAGTAAAAACTAAATAACAAAAAAAAAAAATTTTTTTTTTTAAAAGCATATAGACAAAAAAAATTAATGTTTTAGTTTCTTACGAGTTGGAATGCAAGTTACGCAGTGTGATTAGTGGTGAGAAGACTTGTTGCAATTAATGCAATAAAGACGTTGAACTGTGGTTTCAGTTCTGTCTCTCTTTATTTATCATTATATATATATGTATATATACAGATGTCATAAGTCACATTTCTTATAAAATATCCATATATAAAATGACAGTACCTCTTGTACAGCTCACATATGGTACAAAATAATTTTCTTTGCATTTTGTTTTCAATTCCACAAATATAAAGACACAAAAGACAATCCGCAATCTATCTGCAAATCAATATATTTATAGTTATATTTATATATATGTAAAACAGATTTGGACATAAATCGGGAGGGGAAAAGTAGAGAATGGTCACTCATGAAAGGCCATTTCCACCCAAGTGTCTTGAGTATTTACAGTAGTATTTATCCACCTGGAACATCGACCGGCCATCATTATTTAGCGTCTAATGAAAACTCCCTGGGTCGACATGAAATGAATCACCAGCTACCACACGGTGTCGGCTAACTCTGCCGCCTTCACGCTATACAAACCTGAGCATTTAAATATATATTTATAGTATAAATTGTAATGCGAGGCCGTTGTTAAGAACGACCTTTTTTTTTTAAATATAAAAAAAAAACGTGTGCTAACACAAGGAGTATGTGGTGTGGAGTGGCGGGGAGGCCGGGCGAACTAAATAAAACGACAAACAAACTTAAAAATAAATAAAATAAAATAAAATAAAATGTAAAAATTAAGAAGCAACATGACAGTATAATAGTGTAAAAGATTTCTTTCGTAAGGACTAAACTAACCTCTGTCGGTTGTCACAATCCTTTGGTAAGGATGGACACGAGAATCGTGCCGTCTCACTTTAGAAGCCATTGCCCCTGGATTGCAACAGGTCAACAGGGTTAGACAGGAAAGCATCACAGTGATCAACTCATACTCATCATACTCATACACACTGCCTATGGAAATATACAGTAGAAACATACACA
>NC_049201.1:76228073-76230573 GCF_013347855.1 Anguilla anguilla | reverse complement strand
CCGGTGGAGGGTTTAGGGTTATGGCGAGGGGGGCCCGAGTTAGGTGGAGGTAGGTGGGCGGGGCATGGATTTGGGATGAGGGGATGGACAAGGGGGAGGGGGGAGGAGGGAGGAGGGAGGGAGGGGGAGGGGGGGTTGTGAAACAATCACAGGCAGAAAGCAAGAGTGGAGAAAATGCAGAGCAGAAAAAGACCAAAAACAGGAGGAGGAGGAGGAGCGAGAAGGAGAGGAGGAGGAGGAAGAGGAGGAAAGGTGGAAAAAAAAAGGAAAATTAATCCATGCAATGATCACGGTGAACCACAAAAGCCACAATTTGCAGTGCAAAAAACAAAACAGACGAAAACAAAAACACACCCAAAACCGCATGAAAAATAAAAAGGGTTAAAAAAAACGTTTGCGATCACCAAATGCGCAGCGTCAAGACCCACCAATCAGCACGGAGCCTGGGAGAGCTCATTTACTGCAGACAGCGCAACAAATCAAACAAATAAACAACCCAGAGCACGCGAATGCAGAGCAGAGAGGCATGCACAAACACACACGTATATACGCACACACGTGCATGTACATACACACACACACACACAGACACAAACACACACGCATACACGCACACATGTAATTCCACACACACACACGTGCATGTACACACACACACACACACACACACGCGCACACACACACACACACACACACACAAACATGACGGAATGACACACAACCAGTACGCGGCTACAGCTGTTCTCAATGTGGTATGAGACTTATGACTGGAGCTGATTTGCAGGCGATCACTGATGCTAGAAATGGAGGATGACGCACAGAGGATTAGAAGGGGGTGTGGCCTAGAGGGATTGAAACAGGGGGCGTGGCTGCATTTAGAAAACAACCAGCTGCAATACGCTAGTAATGTATCTGCAATACACTCATCCTCCGCACAAACTGTAGCTGTTCACTGGCAATGCATCCTGGGTCCTCTAATCCTCTGTTCAACCTGTAGTAGTACACTAGTAATCTATCCACAATACACTCATCCTCTGTAGAACCTGTAGTAATACGCTAGCAATCTATCCACAATACACTCATCCTCTGTAGAACCTGTAGTAGTACACTAGTAATCTATCCACAATACACTCATCCTCTGTAAAACCTGTAGTAGTACACTAGTAATCTATCCACAATACACTCATCCTCTAAAACCTGTAGCAATACGCTAGCAATCTATCCACAACACACTCATCCTCTAAAACCTGTAGCAATACGCTAGCAATCCATCCACAATACACTCATCCTCTGTAGAACCTGTAGTAGTACACTAGTAATCTATCCACAATACACTCATCCTCTGTAGAACCTGTAGTAGTACACTAGTAATCTATCCACAATACACTCATCCTCTGTAGAACCTGTAGTAGTACACTAGTAATCTATCCACAATACACTCATCCTCTGTAGAACCTGTAGTAGTACACTAGTAATCTATCCACAATACACTCATCCTCTGTAGAACCTGTAGTAGTACGCTAGCAATCTATCCACAATACACTCATCCTCTGTAGAACCTGTAGCAATACGCTAGCAATCTAAACACAACACACTCATCCTCTAAAACCTGTAGCAATACGCTAGCAATCTAAACACAATACACTCATCCTCTAAAACCTGTAGCAATACGCTAGCAATCTATCCACAATACACTCATCCTCTGTAAAACCTGTAGCAATACACTAGCAATCTATCCTCAGTACACTCATCCTCTGTACAACCTGAAGCCATAGATTAATTCGTGGGGGTGGGGGGTGTGGTAAAATAATATGCATGCATGCAGAAACACAACGCTTGCACACAAATACTCTTCACACACGCTCTTTACACACACACACACACACACATTACAGATAAACACACACACACACACGTGCTCATCACACGCACGCGTCTTTGTTCTGCAGGGGAGAGCGCGATGCGCGTCGCTGCTGGCTACAGCTGCACCGGTGTCACAGTTAACGGCGCCTTCGCCGAACGTCTCTTACGCGGTGGGCGGGGGGGGGGAGACGGAACGACAAAATCAACATTTTAACGTCGGTGGCGCTCTAATTCACGCCAAAGATTATTAATCTGGGGCGAGGCCCGGCGACCTCTGCAGCCGCCTCAGCCACCTCAGCCACCGGCCACCAGCCAGCACACAGAACCACACGGCTCAATTCAGCAGGTCTAGCTGTTACGGAGTTTTTAAAAAAATCACTTTTTTTATTTGTTGATTTGTTGCATCTGTTGCACACGGGCCAGCGGCCAAACAGCGACGGCTAAAAGCGTATCAGCACAGAGAGACAGGAATCACACCCCCCCACGTTCACATAACACGATGCAGGTACCACAGATCATTGAGAGAAAAAAAAAAAAAAAAAAAAAAAAAAAAAAAAAAAAGCGCTTTGAGAGCTTTGAATAAGCAGGATATACAGCATCATCAATAAAGGTGCACCTTTCACAATGCAACGACAAT
>NC_049201.1:76205573-76220573 GCF_013347855.1 Anguilla anguilla | reverse complement strand
CTACACCGCTACAGACCGCTAACACACGGTGACGCCGGTTATTAATATCCCGCTCCTGGTCTCGGCGACGCGGCGTTCCTGACGCTAAGCGTCTCAGTCAGACGCAGATGGCGTGGTTATGTCACAGGCACACTCACACCCAGAGCTGCTCCCCCCCCCCGCCACCCCCCCCCACTCTCTGACATCTGTGATAACAGGAGGGAATGTTCAGCAGCAGAAGCCAAATTAGTGCTGACTGGGCCTGGGAAAGAAAAAAAAAACTGCATTTACAGATTAATCAGGAAAAATGTAGAAAACTCACACTCCTGCAGTTCACAAGACCTGAGACTAAACCCTGAGGCTGAGAACTGACAGGAAGGGGCGGACCTGGGAGCAAGCAGGAAGGGGCAGGGCTTAGAGCGGCTGCAGGCAGGAAAAGAGGGAGCGGGAAAGAGGCAGTCACTTCCTGTTCAGGCTACAGAGTGCAAGTGAGCGAGAAGAGCGGTCAGTGGAGCGAGGGAGAGCCACCAGTCACCTCGTAAGCGCGGTCCAAGGACGCCGCGTTCCCATGATCCCTTGCTCTGAGCCCTGCAGTCACGGCCAGTGTGTGACTCAGGCACCGCACGCGCTCAGACCGTGAAACGCACTAAGCACAGCACTCAGACACAGGGGCTGCAGCAGTGAGCACAGGGGTGGACTTCACCGATACACATACTCATACAGGATTTCACTGACTGCTCACTTTATAACAAACACCTTATCGTTCCTCAAGAGGAATCTGTTTATTAAAAAAAACACATAAGAAATGCACATGTCCCGCACACGCTCAGTAAAGCAGCGTGTCCCGCACACGCTCAGTAAAGCAGCGTGTTCTGCACGCGCTCAGTAAAGCAGTGTGTCCTGCACGCGCTCAGTAAAGCAGCGTGTCCCGCACGTGCTCAGTAAAGCAGTGTGTCCTGCACGCGCTCAGTAAAGCAGCGTGTCCCACACGCGCTCAGTAAAGCAGCGTGTCCCGCACGCGCTCAGTAAAGCAGTGTGTCCCGCACGCGCTCAGTAAAGCAGTGTGTCCCGCACGCGCTCAGTAAAGCAGCGTGTCCCGCACGCGCTCAGTAAAGCAGCGTGTCCCGCACGCTCTCAGTAAAGCAGCGTGTTCTGCACGCGCTCAGTAAAGCAGCGTGTCCCGCACACGCTCAGTAAAGCAGCGTGTTCTGCACGCGCTCAGTAAAGCAGCGTGTTCTGCACGCGCTCAGTAAAGCAGCGTGTTCTGCACATGCTCAGTAGAGCGGCAGAGTGCGGTGTGGGGAGTTGGCGCATTAGTGCGCGCAGGCCGGCCCAGATGGCGGCTTGTACTCGTTTGTCACACAAGGTTGCCGGGCGCCGGCCGCCATTAGGCCACGAGCGGGACAGGTGCAGCGGCCGCTATCCACCCGCCGCCGCCGCACCGCGCCCGTGTCCCTGACACGCCCGGCCTAATGAGGCCGACCCGCTCATCTGGACCGGACCGCACCGGACCGCACCGGAGACACACCGCCATCTGTCCCCCCAGGGAGGAGAGGAGGGAGAGAGAGGGGGAGAGAGAGAGAGAGAGAGAGGGAGGGAGGGAGAGAGAGAGAGAGGGAGGGAGAGGAGAGAGAGAGAGAGAGGGAGGGAGGGAGAGAGAGAGGGGGAAAGCGGGAGAGAGGGAAGGAGGGAGAGAGAGGGAGAGACGGGAGAAAGCCGGAGAGAGAGAGAGAGAGAGAGGGAGGGAGGGAGAGAGAGAGGGAGGGGGAGAGAGAGAGAGGGAAGGAGGGAGAGAGAGAGAGAGAAGCCTAGAACCTGTCTGGAGGTAATGAGCTGCAAAAAACAAAAAAGACAAAAACACTACCACACACACACACACACACACACACACAGACACAGACACAGACAGACACAGACACAGACACAGACACAGACACAGACACAGACACAGACACAGACACAGACACAGACACAGACACAGACACAGACACAGACACACAGACACACAGACACACAGACACAGACACAGACACAGACACAGACACAGACACAGACACAGACACAGACACACACACACACACACACACACACACAGACACATGCACATACGCACACACACACACACACACACGCCAGCACCCGACACGCTCACATACACCTGTCAGAAAGAAAGAAGGAAGGAGAGAGTGAGGGAGAGGGAAAGGGACAGACAGCGAGAGTACCTGTCATTCAGTGAAATAAAGCCTCCCTCTCTCTCTCTCTCACTCTCTGAGCACGGGCGAGCGAGCGCCGGAGCAGGGGTCCGCCGCGAGGCCCCGAGTGTGGCGTCCATCGCGCCGCCCGTCTGAACCCCGCCCTCCCGCCACGCGCTCCGACTGCAAAACAGCAGCGCCGTGGCAACAGGCCCCGCCCAGCCCACATCTCGCCCTCCCGTCATCACAGGCAGAAAGGAGGAAGGAAATAAAAAGGACGTTCCTCTACCATCTGCGTAGAGTTGGAAGGGGGGGTGGGGGCATTACCTACAGCTGGAATCCCTGGGGCTAACCTTCAGAATATGTTAACGTGGTTTCCTTTCAATCAGTGGCCAATCAAGGCCTTGGAAAGGAGACGCGGTGAGTGTGCAGCCAATCAACGCACTTAAGATTTTAATGTACTTAACACACCGCTTAACCACCCCCAAAAAACCCCAGCGCGGCAAAGCCGACGCCCCCCTGGGACTGAGATCTGCGCTCCTTGCCCTCCGGCACTGCAGACCTGTCAATCACCCCCCGAAAGCCCGCCCCCCTCAGGGCCATAGGCTGCACTCTCAGTCTCGGGCCGCTGTTGATTGACAGCGTGGCAACGTTCCCGCCCCCAGCTGCCAATTACGGAGTAACACCTTGCCATGGATCTGAAGGAGACATCTTTCAAAAAGACGGTTTTATTTTTATTTAGCCACAACACCCAACACACCCCCCCCCCCCCCCCTCTCGGCACCCCAACAACCTACCCCTCCAATTTGTCAGGTTTTTAACAGCTTTGAGAAGCTAATTACTGAGCTAGAAGAAGTTGCGTGCGTGCATACACACACACACATACACACACACACAGACAGAGGCTACACATGTTTCTGCCTTGCCTCAAAAAAAAAATATGAAAAAAATAAATAAATAAAAATTGGGGGGGGGGGGGGGGGGTCAGTACTCAACCCCCCCATGTTGAGTACTGACCCCCCCGACCCCCTCCTCCTTTACTGGAATTATTGTCTTTGTGGAGCGGGAGGGAAATGGCAGAGGAAATCGGGGGGGAAATGTCAGCAGAAAAAGCTGCTCACAGGTGAGAGTGACAGGCGGGGGGGCCGGGGGGGGGGGGAATCGGCCAATGCATCCGGAATGGAAATGCCAATGCAGCGAACGGGGTGGGGGGGGGGGGGGAGGAGGGGGGGGAAGAGGAAGCTGACACAGTGTCGCCACCAACACCCCCCCCCCCCCCCCCCCACCCCAAGCTCACTCAGCTGTCCATCTGCCAGTCTGCTGTGACCTCCACCTACCCACAATGCACGGCGTGCGCTCAAAAAAAAACCTGCATCCTGTCACGCGCTGTGCGCTCAGCTCGGCCCCGCCCCTTCAACAAGCACCGCCCACCCCTCCCCCCCCCCCCCAACGCTGCCTTACTGGGGTCCTCCGACTGAGCAGGAAAACACAGCTCCTGCTTTTTCGAGAACGCTTTCAGAGACAACGCACGTTTGACTAGTGGGTAAATTTACCTCTTTTCCAACCGCATTTTCACCCCACTGTGATCACGGCAAATTGGCAGCTATATTCTGCGCCCCACGCTGCCGAGACCCACAGGTAACGCTGCGTGCTTCACGCAGGGGTCCACAAATTAGAGTGTGAGACCGCTACCACACTGCAGCCAGCAGTGGCCACTTTCAAAGGCTAAATACACCCAGGTAATGTACAGGTAAACGTAAGGGGTAATTAATATGCCCGTGATGTATGGGTAAATGTAAGAGGGTAAAATAAATGTGTGTAATGTACGGGTTAATAAATGCATCTCTCCCAGAGATGGGCTGTATTGGGGTGCCAAATGGAAGAAACATGGGACCCCCCCCCTCCCCCAACTGTGTGCACCCCCTGTGTCTGTAGACAGCCCCCCTGTGCCACCCAAAGACAGTAGAAGCTCCCAATGAGTGAAAATAAGGAGGCCACCCTCCTCCCCCCCCTCCCCAAGTTAGGCTCTGTGAATACCCGAAATACAGTACTGCAAACCCCCCCCACCCCCGCTACCCCCCAGCGCCCAGTCCATAACCAAATTCCCGGGAAAAGGAGAAGCCTCCTCCGGATTACCTGCGACAATTTAATCTGCTTCCTGTGAGGTTCAGGCGGGGAGATTGGAGGGGAATCGAGAGTAAATCAATGACACACACGGCTAGTCAGAGCTCCCCCCAACCCACCCCCCCCACCCCCTACCCAAACCCCCCCCACGTGGGCTCGCATGGGGAGAACAAGCACAGAGGCCCTTTAATGTATCAAAGCCATTCAGCAAGCATGTTCAGCTCCCCCTTACACACACACACACACACACACACACCTCCCTCATTCAGACACCTCTCCCTGGAACTCAAACTCTCACTTACTCCCTGTCTCTCCCTCTCTCTCCCTTCCTCCCTCCATCTCCTTCTCTCTCAAACTCAGACAGACAGACAGACAGGCAGAGGACTGCAGAGTCGTTTATTATACACCTCGGGGGCGGGGCGGGGCGGGGGGGGGGGGGAGACGGAAACGCGTGCGCACGCTCGAGGTGTTGCGTCCGCTCCGGCGAAACCCGTCCGACCCGCCATTCTCGCGCTGAAGGCTCTTCCTGCACACCACGGCGGAAAAAGACTCCCCTGCTTCTGAGTAAGCGGCCTGGCTTTCCATCGCCGAGAAAAACACCGGAGAGGAGAATCACTAGAGAGAGAGGCCTCATTAAAAACGCCTGTCAAAACACACGCGTGCCCGAGGGGGGGGGGGGGGGAGGACAGCGAGAGAAAGAGAGGCAGAGAGAGGGAGGGACAGAGAAAGGGAGGGACAGAGAGAGAGAGAGAGAGAGAGAGAGGGAGAGAGGGAGAGGCGAGCCCAAATCCGAATCTCCACTGAGGTTTAGAAGCAGACGCGTTTGTTCCCCTCCTGAGGTGTTGCTCCACGCGCTCAGGACCGCACGGACAGACGGAACCCAAACAGGACCGGCAGCCAATCAGCCAAGCGGCTCGCTCCGCCTGCGAGCGCAGCCACACCCACTGACCCGGCCGCCATTCCAGACCGCCAAAACACAGCAAAACACATACACGTGCACACACTCACACACTCTCTCACACACACACACACTCACACACATGCACACACTCACACGCATGCTCTCTCTCTCACACACACGTGCACACACAGAGGAGCGGGTCCGCCGAGCGCTGAAGAGCGAGGGCGAGCGGCGTCTTAATTGGGCGAGCGGGACAGGGCGCGTCCGCCTGGCGGTGTAATGAGCGCGTGCAGGCCCAGAGCTGTCCTGGGGGGGGGGGAGGCAGGGTTTGGGGGGGACAGATGGCGGGAGTGGCGGGATGCCGGGAGACATTAATTGATCGTCACGGTTGGGCGCTTCCGCTGACGGATGTGGGGAAGGGGGGAGAGGAGAGGAGGGGAGAAGAAGAGAGGAGAGGAAGGGAGAGGAGAGACAAGAGGGCGACACAGCTGAGGAGGGCGTGGCCTTGGTGATGACGTAATGGCAGGTACCACAGAAAGCGAGAGACTTTATAACACAGCTATGTAGCACTGGAGCTGCTTTATAACACAGCTATGTAGCATTGAAGCTGCTTTATAACACAGCTATGTAGCATTGAAGCTGCTTTATAACACAGCTATGTAGCATTGGAGCTGCTTTATAACACAGCTATGTAGCATTAGAGCTGCTTTCTAACACAGCTATGTAGCATTGAAGCTGCTTTATAACACAGCTATGTAGCATTGAAGCTCTTTATAACACAGCTATGTAGCACTGAAGCTGCTTTATAACACAGCTATGTAGCATTGAAGCTGCTTTATAACACAGCTATGTAGCATTGAAGCTGCTTTATAACACAGCTATGTAGCACTGAAGCTCTTTATAACACAGCTATGTAGCACTGAAGCTGCTTTATAACACAGCTATGTAGCATTGAAGCTGCTTTATAACACAGCTATGTAGCATTGAAGCTGCTTTATAACACAGCTATGTAGCATTGAAGCTGCTTTATAACACAGCTATGTAGCATTGAAGCTCTTTATAACAGCTATGTAGCATTGAAGCTGCTTTATAACACAGCTATGTAGCACTGAAGCTGCTTTATAACACAGCTATGTAGCATTGAAGCTGCTTTATAACACAGCTATGTAGCATTGAAGCTCTTTATAACAGCTATGTAGCATTGAAGCTGCTTTATAACACAGCTATGTAGCATTGGAGCTGCTTTATAACACAGCTATGTAGCACTGAAGCTGCTTTATAACACAGCTATGTAGCATTGAAGCTACTTTATAACACAGCTATGTAGCATTGGAGCTGCTTTATAACACAGCTATGTAGCATTGAAGCTGCTTTATAACACAGCTATGTAGCATTGGAGCTGCTTTATAACACAGCTATGTAGCACCGAAACTGCTTTATAACACAGCTATGTAGCATTGAAGCTGCTTTCTAACACAGCTATGTAGCACTGAAGCTGCTTTATAACACAGCTATGTAGCACTGAAGCTGCTTTCTAACACAGCTATGTAGCATTGAAGCTGCTTTATAACACAGCTATGTAGCAGTGAAGCTGCTTTCTAACACAGCTATGTAGCATTGGAGCTGCTTTATAACACAGCTATGTAGCAGTGAAGCTGCTTTCTAACACAGCTATGTAGCAGTGAAGCTGCTTTCTAACACAGCTATGTAGCGTTGAAGCTGCTTTATAACACAGCTATGTAGCATTGAAGCTGCTTTCTAACACAGCTATGTAGCAGTGAAGCTGCTTTCTAACACAGCTATGTAGCATTGGAGCTGCTTTATAACACAGCTATGTAGCAGTGAAGCTGCTTTCTAACACAGCTATGTAGCAGTGAAGCTGCTTTCTAACACAGCTATGTAGCATTGAAGATTTCATACCCTGGTTAGTATAGTTTCCCTTTTGTGGGAACTACGGGCCCTGAAATGAGAGAGCGTTATAGATACACACCGACGATGACGACGGTGAGTGTGGGCCTTTCAATCTGAAACCGCATGAAGCTGCAGACCAGCTACGGTCGCCCACAAGCACCAGAGGCGCCGGTATCCAATAACCCGGTTCATTACAAGCCCCGTTACACAATACCGCATTGTTTTAGGAGTTATGACCGTGCGGCTAATATCATTACGCTAATGAATTTCAGTTATTGATACAGTGGAGTGATGATGTCACTGATAAAGCCCCCAGCTCTCTGAGCTGTTTAAAGCTGCTGGCAATATCATGATATTGAGCAATTAAAAGCGAGACAGACCCAGACCCCCCCCCCCCCCTCCCACCAGCTTAGTATTACAGCCTTGGCTAATACTAAGCTAGCCCAGCCAGAAAAGCACCAAAGCACTCAAATTAACCAATCAAGGGCGAGACAGAAAGCCACTGTCTGTTGATTGGCTGACTCAGATGTTGTGGTGCTGCACTGGACCATTAGCCAGCAAAAATATGCCCTCCTTTTTTTGGGATAAATCAGCCCCTTTCTGGGACAAATGAGCCCTTTCACACAGAGCAACAGCAGAACACTGCGGACAGTCGAGCGTGCTCTAAATATTTGGCTTTCTGGGTCCAGTTTTCTGGTCCCAGTATGTGTTCTGCTCTGTGCCGACTTCACTCCACATGGCAACGACACATGCATCAGCGACCGGCCAGAGATTCCAAAAAAAGGCCATTGTTGTAAACTTGGCTGTTTTTACGGCAGTATTTTTTCTTCTTTTTTCCCTCCCCCTCCTCTGTGTCCCTGCGCTCTTTGGCAGCCGAAGCCTGTGTTTTATTTTCGAGCGTGCCAAGTTCACTCGCACAGCTGACAAACAGCGTGTATTCTTATCAGGTCAGCACGCCGGTGACAAACCGGCACCAACACTTCCACAGGTCAAGCGCATCCAAGCCTGCATTTAAAAAATAAAATAAAATAATTTTTGAAGTATTCCATAATTCAGAGTGCTAAAAATATTCATACAGCCTTCATCACACAGGAATTCTCCCATTATATAATAATATTACACGGTTACATATTATTATTATTACACAACCCCCCTGTGCAGCAAGATATGCAGCCCATGTGACACTTGCTCCATTCTGATTGGCTGTTACAAGCAGCCATGATTTAATATTGTATCTGTATGGAGGGTTTTAGGCCAGATCTGTATTTTATATTTTTGAAATGGGGGGGTAAGAGGGGGGGGTGAGGGTCATAATTGTAGTTCTGCAAGCGTTTCAGAAGCAGAAGAGCTTCCTCTTCCTGGTTCAGGCCCCTGCAATGTTACATTAATACCCCACACCCCCTCACTTCCTCTCTCCTCTCTCTCCTCTCTCCGCCACACAGGTCCGGTTCCCCAGGCTGTGTGGAGTCGTCGCATTCGCCCCACGAACTAGTTTTTATTTTTTTAAAATCCGGCCTTGTATGTCATTAACTGTCCAGTGTCGGGTCTTGGAGCTGCATGACGATAAACTAAACCTGAATTTCTGAGGAGGGAGGGAGAGAGAGAGAGAAATAGGGAGAGGGGCAGAGAGAGGGAGAAATAGGGAGAGGGAGGAGAGGGACAGAGAGAGGGAGAAAGAAGGAGGGAGGGAGGGAGGGAGAGAGACAGAGGGAGGAGAGGGACACAGAGAGAGAGAGAGAGAGAGAGAGATGAGAGCATAAACACACTGCCAGCTATTTGGTAAGAAGAATAAAGGCCATTGTGACCTCATTCCCATGGCTACCCATAATGCCCCAGGAGCAGAGCCGGGTGCACAGGCAGCCCCATTGTTCCCCGCAGGGTCGTCAGACTGGGGGGGTTCTGAGTCAGGAAGGGGGGGTGAGTGTGTGGGAATCAGGCCTGGGGGGGTTACCCAAAACCCCCCCTTCTCCCCTAAAACTCTCATGTCATGGCCTGGTTTGTAGGGTAGGGAGGGGTCTGTGTAAGGACGTTGTGCCCATCCTTTCCCTCCGTTTTCACATCCCCAAAACGTTTCCAAACAGAGGGGGTGTCTCACACATGGACCGGAGTCATTTCCCCTGGGGGGGGGGGGTGCAGCGTGACCCCCGTTCGTCTCCTAACAGATTTAATAAGGGGGGCCTCGCGGTGCAGGGGAGAGAGAGGACGCCCTTCAGTGTGAGCCCTGGTGGGAGCTCCGAGCTGCTCGCAGGTCTTAATCCAATTCAGCCTCGCGCGCTAAAGCACATTAGCATCACACCCCCCCATAACATATCACCTGCTTACCATGTGTGTGTGCACTTGTGTGCTTGTGTATGTGCATACAGTGTGTGTGTGTGTGTGTGTGTGTGTGAGAGAGAGAGTGTGTGTGTGTGTTTGTGTGTGTGTGTGAGTATGTGTGTGTGTGTTTGTGTGTGTGTGTGTATGTGTGTGTGAGTGAGTGCGTGTGTGTGTCAGTGAGTAGGTGTGTGTGTGTGTGTGTGTGAGTATGTAAGTATGTGTGTGTGTGAGTGTGAGTGAGTAGGTGTGTGTGTGTGTGTGTGTGTGAGTGTGTGAGTGAGTGTGTGTGTGTGTGAGAGAGTATGTGTGCGTGTGTGTGTGTGTGTGTGTGTGAGTATGTAAGTATGTGTGTGTGTGAGTGTGTGTGTGTGTGTGTGTGTGTGTGTGTGTGTGTGTGTGTGTGTGTGTGTGTGTGTGTGTGTGAGTGTGTGAGTGAGTGTGTGTGTGTGTGAGAGAGTATGTGTGTGTGTGTGTGTGTGTGAGAGAGTATGTAAGTATGTGTGTGTGTGAGTTTCTGTTTTAATAAGAGAAACACACACTCCGGTGCTCAGGGTGCCGTTCAGCGATGCCGAATAATTATTCCCCAACGGGAGAGAGAGAGAGAGAGAGCGGGCGGGCGAGCGGGGAAATTACTAAACGGAGCGGCGGCGCTTTATTAAGGCGCTAGGAGCCACAGTCGCTAAACTCCTCAGCTCAATGAGTAATAAATAAATAAATAAATAAATAAACAGCAGGGAAATAAATAAATAATCGGGTACAGTGACTCATCTCGTGCCGTCTGACGAGGCTGTACACCCGACCACAGAAATCAGCATTTCCAAAGGTGTTTTCTAGAAAGTTCCGCGAGTCGTTTCGGGTGGTGCTTCAAGCCGTCGCGGGCGACGCCCAGCTTTGTGCCCGCGCGCGAATCGCGACTCCGAGAGGCCCGCGGAACGACGCCGGGCGGCGAGGCGGGAGGGAAAACGGCTTCCCGTGTCACCTCAACGTCGCGAATCCGCCACTTCGCCCGCCCGCCACGCCGCCATCCCCTCCTCCCCCCCCGCGGCTCCCCGCGCGGCAATACAACGCCAGCCGGCCGAGTGACAGAAACGACGCGAGCCGCCAGAGCCGCCAGAGTCGCGTTGCCGGGGGAAACCCTGAAGCTCTGCTCCGATTTGCCGCTTTCAGCTCAAAACCGTGAGCGACACGGGCCAGGCGTCACGGCTGTAAAGCACCCACCGGAAACGCGTAACAAGCGTAACAAGGTTCCGGGGTAGAAAAAAACGACAGCTGATGTTTTATAATCATATTAGAGTTGATTTATGCTTTTATATTCTGGCGATACGTAAAGAGATGGAAGTGTTTTTTTAAACGTATCCATACTACACCGGCACTTTGTAACAGAAGTGACAGAAACGGGGGTGCAGCTGTAGGCTCTCTTAGCACCTGAAACCCTATTCTTCCCCCCCCCCCCCCCCCCCCCCAGCTCCGGTACACCAGCAGGACGTACCCCAGCCCCCCCACAACCCGATTGTCCATCAGCGTCACGTGTCATACTCACGGAACAGAGGGGAAGGTTCTAGAGCTCACTGGCTGACGAACAATGGCACTAACACGCAATGATGTCATCGCCGATTCGAGGGGCGGAAAAGGAAGGGCGGGGGGTGGGGGGTTTGTTTTTCTTGGCCGTGCATTAAAAAAAACAAAAGAAACAAACACACCTGCGGGGAAAGCCATAAGGCCTGAGGCGGGACGTCCCGGGATGGAAACAGACCCGATTATCCACAGCCCCCCCCCCCTGCCCCCACTCCGATTGGCCGTACTTCAGTGGGCCCACCGCCACTCTAGCCGCCACCCCCCCCCCCTCGCCCCCCTGCCCCCCCCCCCCCCCCCCCCCCAGCCCGTGGGGATGCGGGGACACAGCTGCCCGGCCGGTCTGCTCGCCGCAGGAAAAACCTGCGATGCAGCGAGCGCAGCTCCGCAGCCCCACGGCAGGAAGCGCAGGAAGCGCCAGGAGAGGCGGCAGGAAGCGCCAGGAGAGAGAGAGATAGAGAGCGCGGGAAACGCGCGCTCGCACCGCGCGTCGGAATCCACGGGCGTCCGGGGCCGGATCAGCAAAATATCCCCGCTCCTGCTCCTTCAGCCCGTCCGCTGGGCAGAAAGTGGAGCAGGAGCTTAAAGGAACCGCGCGCTTCTCAGAAACAACACCCTGAACCGCTGAAGCTCAGGAGCCCACGCTCATTAGGACCGACTGTGCGGACCGTGCAGATACTCAGCAGCACCATGTGGACCGAAACAGGACCGCAACAGGACCGCAACAGGACCGCAACAGGACCGAAACTGGACGGATACCCTGTTCTGGTCCTGTTTCGGTCCTGTTCCAGTCTAGTTTCAGGACCAGAACTGGACCGAAACTAGACTGGAACTGGACCGAAACAGGACCGAAACAGGACCGAAACAGGACCGAAACAGGTCCGAAACAGGACCGAAACAGGACCGAAACAGGACCGAAACAGGTCCGAAACAGGACCGAAACAGGACCGAAACAGGACCGAAACTGGACCGAAACAGGTCCGAAACAGGTCCGAAACAGGTCCGAGGCGAACCCGGTACTCACCGCCGGGACCAGCAGCTTCTTGACCTCCTCCACCGCCCGGCGCATCTTGACCTCGGCGCGCGCCTGCGTGTCCTCCACCGTGATCAGCACGTGCAGGTCCTCGTTCAGGTGCTCCCAGTTCGGCTTGCCCCTGTTCTGCTCCTCCTGGGGGAGGGGGGGGGGGGAGAGGGGGAGGGAGGGGTGGATAGAGAGGGAGAGAGAGGGGTGGAGAGGGAGGGAGGGAGGGAGAGAGAGAGAAACGGTAAGACTCAAACAGCACTACACACAGCAGGTGGTTTATAAAGCCTATGAAAACGAGGGTGTGGCGCGTTAGTCAGTCTTATGACGCGGCGTTCGACAAACCGACCGTCGCGCGCCGCTCCAGCGTGGCGGACAGGCGCCGAGGCGGGGATCTGAAGGCGCGACTCGGGGTAGCGCTCCGGATTTCGGGGCGCGCAGGACCGCAATCGCAACCCGACGGCGCCCGCGACAGGTGTTCCGACTCGAGAGGCTGCGAGCTCAAATCCCAAGTGGGGCATTGCGGTTACGTCTCCCCCGGGTACGCCTGCAGTGCTACAGCAAACACCCAGCTGGGGACGCCGATACGGCTGATAATAAAACCTGAGCCGTGCCGGTTCTGCAGAACACGGGCGTCTGGCTCTGCTCCGCTCCGCTCATAAATAATGTAGCGCAGGGCAACGTAAAGAGGGGCTAGCGCAGCTCTCGGATGCTACGGGATACGGGCACCGTCTCCCAGGCAACCTGCAGGTACTGCCCCAGATGACCACTCAGCAGGAGCGATTAGGAGTATAAGTGCACTGAATATGCACATTATGCAGAATGGGCTGACTGCTCATCCCCGTATCACAACAAGGTTCGATGAAACCCCCCACCCCCCACCCCCCTCTCACACTCACACTCACACTCACACTCACACTCACACTCACACACTCTCACACACAGACACACACACTTCACCTGACCCAACCCGCCTCAAACGCGAGGGTGTAAATGGGACCTTGGCAGCCAGCGGAGGGGTGTGTGTGAGGGTGAGGGAAATGGGGAGGTCTGCGCGTCCGTCTGACTGACTGACTGACTGACTGACTGACTGACTGACTGACTGTCTGTCTGTCTGTCTGTCTGTCTGTCTGTCTGTCTGTCTGTCTGTCTGTCTGTCTGTCTGTCCGACTGACTGACTGACTGTCTGTCTGTCTGACTGTCTGTCTGACTGTCCGTCTGTCTGTCTGTCTGACTGACTGTCTGACAGTTGGCGGTGGAAGATGAGGTCGCTGTAACCCTAGCAGATGGAAGGCGCTTCCAGAAGCTAAACTGTGATTGGCTGGGCTGAGGAGGGGGGGGGGGGTATCAAGCTTTTTTTCCCCCCACCTTTAAGTAGGTGCCCATTTTACAAAAAAAATTTCAACCACTTCACAGTGAGGCTCGCACCAACGTTCCAGCGTGGAGAAGCGAAACGGAGAAAGCATTTCAAAGAAAGAAGAAAGAAAGGAGAGGACGGAGGGAAAAATACGGCTGGCTTTTCACACAAAAGAGAGAGAGAGAGAGAGCTGCCACACATTTATATTCCTTCTCCTTCCCTCTCTAGGTTCAGCAGTGGCAGTTTAGTGGTAGAGCAGTGGTCTCCAGCCCTGGTCCTGGAGAGCCACAGGGTTCTGCTGGTTTGTGTTTTCACCTTAAAATCGGCACCCATTTGAGACCCAAGACACCAGGTGAGTCGAGTTAACTGTGTAATCAACTGCTCTACTTGATTCATGAAGTGCAGAGTCACTATGAAAACCAGCAGACCCTGTAGCTCTCCAGGACCAGGGCTGGAGATCACCGCGCTAGAGGTTCAGCAGTGGCAGTGTAGCAGTAGAGGGTACGCACACACACACACACACACACTCTCACACACACAGTCACTCACAGGCACACACTGACTCACTCTCTCACACACACAAACAAAAGCCCTGTTCTGCTTGCCGTCCTCCTAACAGCTCGATTCTGTTGTTGTTGATTACTGCTGCTCCTCCCCTCAGACGGCCGCTCGTCTGTGAGGGGGGGTGGGGGGGGCTTGTCTGTGTGTGTGTGCGGAGGGAGCTCATCTGTGTGTGTGTGTGGGGGGGGAGCTCGTCTGTGGGGGGGGGGGGGCTTGTCTGTGTGTGTGTGTGTGTGGGGGGGGGGGGGGGCGGAGCTCGTTTGTGAGGGGGGCGGGGTGATTGAGGCGTCTAATTGGCGGCAGTGCATTGTGAAACGCAGCGGGAGGCCTACCTGACAGGCCTGCTAAAAGAAACGCCAGGAGAGGGGGGGAGAGAGAGAGTGAGAGCGAGCGCGTGTTCCAAACGCGCGGAAAAATTCCAAACGACCGAAGCCAGAACGTTCCGGTCCTTTTTTACCCACCGCCCCCTCGCGCGCGCGGAGCTCCTCCCTCCCAAAACACGGCGGGCGCGTCCGGCGTAGCTCGGCTAAAAATGCTAACCGCTCCTGTACGTACCCGGCACGGAACAACAAAAAACAACGCGCGGTGACATCATCCTCGCGTATCAATAAAATAAAACAGGTTTACCCCGCGATGCGTGCGCTACGCAGCCACAGGTGCGCAGTCCAATAAGAGGCCTGGGCCGCCCGTTAAGGAGGTCGCGACCCCGGACGCTACGGCGAGGCTACGCGCTGATGTTGCTACGCTACAGCGCAAAAAAAAAAAAACAGCACGTTCATTTCAGCTCTTACATGTGCTGATACATCACCTAACACACTGGAGGGGGCTACTGAGTAAAGCGGTGTGTGTGTGTGTGTGTGTGTGTGTGTGTGTGTGTATAGTCTGTGGTGTGTGTGTGTGTGTGTGTGTGTGTGTGTGTGTGTGTATAGTCTGTGGTGTGTGTGTGAGATGACAGTCACGGTCGGCAGCTTAAGACGTTGCCATGACACCACTCCAGCTGTCACCAAAAACAGCAACAAGAAATGAAATTGAGTCGGAGTGTCATAAATCCGGTGTTCCGCTTGCA